>NC_083461.1:252819-265319 GCF_030014155.1 Tachysurus vachellii
CTCTACACATATTGACAGCTTTATCCAGTGTCAGTGCTGGTTCTCCTAACAATCTTTCCCTGAGAGCGTTGTCGGGAATTCCACAGACTATTCTGTCTCTCACTAGTGAATCTCTTAAATTTCCAAATTCACAGCTCTTACTGAAAGTGTGCAGTTCAGCGAGGTATTGGTCAAAACTTACTCCTTGTTTTTGGTCAGCAGAGAAATAAAAGTTTCTCTCAAATGTGACATTCTTACTTGGCACAAAATATTCCTCAAATTTTTGCATTAGAACAGTCAGTGGTTTGGCTTGGGGTTAAACCTGGGTTAGGGTTGGGGTTAAACCTGGGCTTGGCTTGGGTTAGGGTTAAACCTGGGCTTGAATGGAGTCAGGGCCGCTCTCATACACACGTGGAGGTGCTCATTAGTGAGTCTGGAACCATATTTAGTTTGGATTATGTTCATTGTAGAGAAAGCTGCCTCACAGTTGTATGTAGAGCCAAACATGGTCAGGATGTATAGGGCGACTTCACTCAGACCGGGGAAAGCTGTCTCAGGGACGCTGTCTTCAGATTTGAGTGGATGTTTTTTCAAAACCTTTATGTTTTGTCTCATAATGGTGTTTCACATTGTCACTTTCAATAAGTGTCACAGTTTCTGAACATATGACACACACTGTTTTAGTGTGAAGTGTGAACAGAGTTCAGTCTGTCTCACTCGTCTGTTTCTCTCCCTTTCTCCTTCTCACTCGTCTGTTTCTCTCCCTTTCTCCTTCTCACTCGTCTGTTTCTCTCCCTTTCTCCTTCTCACTCGTCTGTTTCTCTCCCTTTCTCCTTCTCACTCGTCTGTTTCTCTCCCTTTCTCCGGCTCCCTCGTCTGTTTCTCTCCCTTTCTCCGGCTCCCTCGTCTGTTTCTCTCCCTTTCTCCGGCTCCCTCGTCTCTTTCTCTCCCTTTCTCCGGCTCCCTCGTCTCTTTCTCTCCCTTTCTCCGGCTCCCTCGTCTCTTTCTCTCCCTTTCTCCGGCTCCCTCGTCTCTTTCTCTCCCTTTCTCCGGCTCCCTTGTCTCTTTCTCTCCCTTTCTCCGGCTCCCTCGTCTCTTTCTCTCCCTTTCTCCGGCTCCCTCGTCTGCTTCTCTCCCTTTCTCCGGCTCCCTCCGTCCGCCTGTTAGTGACCTATGGTCTAAAATGTAGGTCATGCTAATGTGGTCATGTGGTGTTTCTCTCTCACAGCTGATGGACATCAAAACACTTGAGACAACTAACTCAGTGGCTCAAGTGTTTTTGGGCTTCACTATGTTGGGTGACAATATCACCCACATAGTGAAGGTGGAGAGTTGCAGCAGAAGAGCTGCAGTCATCAGCATGTCCTCAGTGTCAGTTATTCTGGAGGTCCTGTTGCTCCTTTTCCTTGGGATCATCTGTGAGTATTGCAGCATTATTGCTTTTTCAGCCATAAAGGTGTATATATAGAAACCTACAGACTTTCCAGATATGTTCTGGGTGTTAATGTTTTCAGAAGGAACTTTCTTTTTTCTTATCCCCTATCAGTGTGGAGAACACCACGAGGCCAATCTAAAATTAAAAGGATGAACTACGCCTTCTTGGTCTGTGTTCGGATCCACATGGTGTTGAAGGTGGTGATCATCGCCCTGGTCTGTGCACAACATTGTCAGGTTCAATATGAGAAGAATAGCAACATATGTTTGGTTATATGTTATAAATGAGTTAATGTCCTTAGCCATGGTTTAAATCAGACTTCCATTTTGCCTAAAAACGTGTTTTTGTTTAAAAGTATGTTTAAAATTGACTTCTGCTTCAAATGTACATAGTAATGGTACCTGAATCTATAACTGTTTACTGCTCCACATATTCAGATTTGTATCTGTATGTATAAAGTCTGATTTAAACCATGGCTAAGGACATTAACTCATTTATAACATATAACTGTTAAAAAGTCTGAAGCTTATTCAAAGACTCTTGTTTTAATAGTTAAATTGTTCATTGTTTACTTCTGTTTGTTATTATTAATTATTCAGGAGCAGCAGGATGGAGGTTCACAACCCGGAGGGTGGGGAACGTGTCAGGGTCAATTCCTACTGTTTAAATTGTAATATAGTTTTTTGATGTTTCAGTTGTTTTGTTTGTTGTTTATTGTAATTTTAATTGTTCATTGTATTTGTTTTGTATTTATTTAATTTTTTTGTGTGTACATATTTCTTATTCTACTGGGTCACGGGGAACCTGGAGTCTATTACCGGGTACAAGGCATTTGTATCCACATTAAATAGAGAAATGTGAACTGTTTTCTGTTTTTTTTTTTTTTTTTTTTTTTTCCTGTTTTGTTGTTTTTTTTTTTTAATAAAAAAAAGTTTACCTTGTTTATCAGTCGTCCTCTCACTGTTTGTTTAGTTATGTTTTTATTGTTATTGTATATTATTTTAAGTTTATTGTTCGTGTCCTGTTTTGAGTTATGAGTTGTGTTCCGTTATGGTTGTGAGTTGTGTTCTGTAAATATCATAAAATGTTAATTGTTAAAAAAAACATTCAAGTTAATAAATTTTTTTTGTTTTAAAAATTGGAGTTAAATTGTGAGTCTCTTAGTGCAATGTTTCTTCAGGCTAGAACTACAATTTCTATGTGCTAGTCACTTCTACACCTGACTTTGAACACGTCCCTGTCAACATCTGTCATTGTACAACACCGTGTTCATGTGATGTAACAAGTTCTCACACACACACACACACACACACACACACACACACACACACACACACACACACACACACACACACACAGATTCCTGAGAAGAAATGTTTACCTTGTGTATCAGAGTCTTCATCATCTCATTGTTCTCCTCCTCCAGCTGAGTGATGACCTCCTGATGGTTCTGCTGTTTCTCCTCACCTTCACCCAGATTGACCTGAGGGAACAACACCTACATTTACACACTTTTAAATACTGATTCATTACTCAGGAGAACAGTCTAAAATCTGAACAGGACAAAATGTTCCTAAAACGTGAAGAAACAAGCAGGTATAGCAGTCGTAGTTTAGTGAGAAGAAATGTTTACCTTCAGTAACTCCTTCTGGTCAATCAGAGTCTTCTTCCTCTCATTGTTCTCTTCCTCCAGGTGAGTGATGGACTCACTGTTCTCAGCCTGGAGGATACTGTGAGCCTCCTGCTCTCGCTCGTACTCCTAAAACACACGTGTAGTTCAAACTCAGATGCTTTCACATGTTCACACTCATAAGGGTAGTTTAAAAATAGGAAGAAACCAGTACATATACACACATGCACACACACATGCACTCACACACACACACACACACAGGGTTCACAAAAGTAGCCATGTATTTTTGAGAAGAAATGTTGTAACTCCTCTTCATGTGCCAGAGTCTTCATCATCTCCTCCTTCTCTTCTTGGAGGATTCTGTGAGCCTCTCGCTCTCACCCTCCTAAAACACACACATGGGGCAAGAGAGGTTTAAACTTGAGGGCAAATGACACAAAAAGGAGATATTTAGTGTATTATTTTTTGGTGTGTGTGTGTGTGTGTGTGTGTACAAGCATCATGTATAAATCTTTTTTTTTTTTTTAACATTCAACTTCAGCACACAAACCATATCCTCAGCACACAAGCAGAATAAACGACAAGGTTCCATGGTTTTTGACTAGTCTATTGTGAACTGAAGTAGGATCATCCCTGCAGAGATTCCTGCAGTAATTAACAAGCAGGGACAGACTCCATTTCCCTTGGTATCTTTTCTCCATGCCTGTGATATCCTGGTGGAATCTCTCCCCATGCTCATCACTCACTGCCCCACACCATTGGGACTGCAAAAGACATGGACTTTTTCTTCTTGTTTAGCAGATGATGATGCAGATAAATGATTCAGATCAGTTACAACAATAATGAGGGTCCCAGCTCTTGTCTTGATCACCTAATTTTCACTATATAGTTGTTATGATGGCTTTTTTACTTTCATACTTCACTTGTGAGGTGCAAATGTAACCTCCTCACACATGTAGTAGAAGTTATCTGCATTGTTTACACAGTTTCAAGGCATCTTGGTTTCTGAGGGAAAATATCATGCAAATGTTCCTTGGAAATGTTACCAAATGTCCCTGACTGATGTGTAGCTATGGCCAAGACCAATAAATTACAGTTAGGTAATAATCTTTCATCTCAAAGTCAGTAGAAATGTATAAACTTTCATATGGTACCATTTTCATCCTTCTACCATACTTTGTCGAGAATTTACAAGGCATCATGTTCATCATATTACAGTTAGCACATTTTATCTCTGAATTTGATCATTTCCCAAAATTTGTCGAGCAGTGTTACCTTTAATATTAAGTCAAATTCCACATCCTAGTTCAACACCATTGCCACAGCAAAGTTAACATTAAAGCACCATAAAGTTAGTGTGGCTTTTTCAGGATCTATAAAAAATAAACAGGACATTTGGACAGATTGTGTTTTAAATGTCACTCATATATCCACTCATATTAATAATAACTCCTAATAATTTCTTGTTTATAGAATCATTGCCTAAAAGCAATATTGCAGTCACAATTGGGCAATGATTAGCCACGGCCAAAACACAGCTTTTCTTATATTCTGATATTCAGTATAGCCGCATTTGCTTTTGCAATATTTATCAAATATTGGTAAATGTTTACGGTCACCTTAATATCAGATCCGTATCCGGTTCCACTTTAAGGTTACCTAAAGTGAAGGTTATTATAAAACCAAAGAGGGAATTTATTTGAAATGGAATATTTAAAAATCACATATAAGTTTGATGGTCAGGTGGCCACAAATATTTGGCCATATTGTGTGTTTAAACTAGTTGCCGATGTGATTTGTAGCAACATGAAAGCGACTTCATTTCCTGCTATAGTTCCTGCAAAAGGTACAAAGTTTGCACCTCTCTCCTTTGTGTAAAAACTGCACATGACTATCAAAGGTCAGTCTGATAGTTAGAACTGAAAACTGAGACTGTGCTTGGTTCACTTACGTAGCAACAAGAAGGCTGCATCAACGCTTACCATACATCATTTAGAGATCACCACAAGTATAATCACCCACACTACATTTAGCAGACACTTTTATACAGAGAAATGTTTTTATCTTATCTTTATACAATTGAGGGTTAAGTGCCTTGCTAAAAGGACAAGCAATGGACACTTGGTGGACCTGGGATTCAAACCCACAACCTTCTAGTCATGGCCCGCTATCTTAACCACTAAGCTCCCACATCCACATCAGCCTAGAAGGTAAAGGTGTTCTGTTTTTATAGCTCGTTTCCATATAAATCAGTATCTTGTATATTCAACCTGCTCAAGTAATTTAATATACTTACTAACTGCCAAATAATTCATACTGTGTTCACTCAATACTGAATGCAGTTGTTATGATCTGTATGTTGCTAAGAATAACCCGTCAAGTCAAGAAGCTTTTATTGTCATTCCAACCACATCTACTTAGCTGACATAGTACATATCAGATCAGAATCTGAATCAGAATCACAGAGTGAATAGAAACAACATTTCCCCAGGACCATCGTGCTACATAAAACAACATACTGTAGAGCAACACAGAGCTGAGACTGAAACCTAAGTTGTCCTAGCTACATAAAGTACACAGTGCACTTACTGCAAACAGTGCAAGACAAAAGACAGCGCAGACAGACAGGTCAATACACCACAGGACATAAAATAGCACCGACTAGTGTGCAGTCTGTAATTGACCATTGTACAAATAAGCAGATGGAAACAATAAGTGGATTATTGTGAACATACACAGCAATAGCAGCAGTTGATGGCAGCATTTTAATATTTACATTTACATTTACAGCATGTGACAGACCCCCTTATCCAGAGCGACGTACATAAGTGCTTAAATCTCTAACATTGAATACATTAATGCTGGATCACTAAGTTACATACTTAAGATACCATGAGTTTAAAACATTTGTTCAAAGTTACAATGAAATTGTAAGTGTCAAAGGTGTTTTTTTTGTTTGTTTTTTTTTAAATATGCGAAAGATAATGAAAGAAGTTCTAGTTGAAGTGTTTCCTGAATAAGTAGGTCTTCAACCGCCGCTTGAAAATATCCAGTGACTCAGCTGTCCGGACCTCTAGGGGAAGTTCGTTCCACCACCTTGGTGCCAGAACAGAGAAGAGTCTTGTAGTAAACTTACCTCTTACCCTGAGAGATGGTGGGACCAGTGGAGCAGTGCTGGTAGATCGGAGGGTGCGGGGTGCAGTGCGAGGAGTGATGAGGGCTTTGAGGTAAAAGGGAGATGGTCCATTTTTGGCTTTATAGAGATGTGATTTGAATAGAACAGTTCTATACAGAAGACTCACTAGCCATCTACTGGTTAAAGTCTAGTAATGAACATAAAGACTTTAAGAGTGTATAATCAAATGTGACAGGATGTGCTATTACTACATTCCAACTAGTACAGTTGTATCACACAAACCTAACTTTACTTGATATGTGCCTGGGTGTGGATGTTGGGGTTGTATGTTACTTACTGACAGCTGCCCCTAAGATAGCTGCTAATGCCTTGTGTATGTTTGCCTGTGTAATTGTAAAAGGCCATGATCTCATTTTATAAAAACAACTAGAAAAAGAATGACAGCTATTTTCATTCATTCTTACTTTTGTAATGTTAGATCAGTCTTACATGTTTTCAGATTAATGACACAGATTTATGCAAATTCATGCCCAATACATGTTTATCTAATAAATGTTTCCTCTGATTTTTCCTTAGATAGTCACTCACATTGTGTTTAGTGGACATAAAAAAGAGGTCATGTGCATTGATTACTAATTCTATAGACATAGTTTGCTTTATAAATGAAACATTTTAAGAAAATGTCAGCAATAATTGTTGATTCTGTGTGGAAGCAAAATGTCATTATTCTCCTATATGTTCATTGTCTTATAGACAGCTTATAGAATTATAATTTTATAGATATTTTCCCTTTCCTACTCATATAAACTCCATCTTAGGTCTATTTTTGACAGTTCAATAAGCACTTTACATCGTACTGTGTATGATTGTGTACATGACCAATAAATTGTTCATTTGAATTCAAAGCTTCTAAATATTAGATTTTTATTCAGACAAAAACAACAACAACTGAAGAGTATCTTTAGCAATAGTCTTACCTGATGTAGCAAGGACCATAATTATTCCTGCTAATTGCTGTCAGTCTTGGATGAAAGTTAATTTGAACACAAGATGAATAGCATTGTTATATCCAGAAAAAAGCCTAATCATCACATTAATATTACTATATATTTATTAATGAGTTGTCTACGTTCATAGTTCTCTTCATGCACTTTTACCCTTGCATAATACAGGACAGGTCAGCATTCAGAAGACTCCAGTTGGGAAACGTCACTTCCGTAAAGCCAATAATAGCCGGTGAAATTGTCTTTATGTGCAAATATAACGTAGTTATACACCAAGTCCACATATTATAAACAATATGAAGGTTTTAATCCCTTGTACACTATAACTGTACTCTAACCTGCTGTGACACGCTGCTCTGACCAAAAAGATATTACACCTGAAGTCATTTATACTGACGTACGTGTCCCTCAGTGACACTTGTTTTGGGATTGTGTAGAAAACCTTCCACACTATTATTACCTAACTGGGTTAGTATTGAAAACACAAGATCAGCTATCAGAGTTGGTGTTACCTTGAACGCAGGTGTCCTTCCAAGTCCCTCGGTCCTCTTCAAGTTCTTCTACCTAATCTATTGTTTGTATCTTTAGATGAAGGAGTCAGACTTAGACCTTCTTGTGTTTTCAGGATCCTCACAATGGGAGGCCTTGTTTTTATTAAAAGCAGTGTAATACAGATAAATGTGTGTAATATATGGAAAGGAAAATTACTAATAAAATCTGCTTCAAATAATCAAACAATTCTAGCGTAAGTAGAAGAAAATAAAATGACAAACCAAGTTAAAAACAATAAAAACAAACCCCAAAGTTATTGGTCACGTACACGTACATACAGGGTACGACATGCAGTCACATGCTTTTTACAACTGTCCGGTATATAAGCATAAAAAAAGGAATACAATTTAGGATAAAAAAATAAACCAAAAGGAGATAAATAAATAAAAAAGGATCAACTATATAAAAAACTATATAAAATATGAAAATATAAGTGAAAAATAATGTATCTACATAAATATACATATATAAATATAATTAGTTCTTCAGGTTTTGTGTTTTTTATACTGCTGACACAAAACCTTGTGATTTCACATCAAGCTTTCAATGTTACTCTCTATCTTGACATTTAAACATGCTACTGAACATTACATCATTTCTTGAGCATACAAACGATGACGTAAGTTGGTATAAAAGGTAAAGAAAACTTATTGTTCTATAAAATGAAAAAGAAAACGTAGAACAATTCAATAATCTTCTTTCAGCAAGATGATGGTTCTTTATCCAACTGTCTAGGTACAGTGTCTGTTCCTCCTGTTGTTGTATCAGCTTCCTTCTGGATCTCTTCTTCACAGTTTTAATCAGATACATTCACTTTCTTTATTTCATACAACAGTGTCCACATTTCCTTTAGTTTATTTTCCAGAACTTCCTTCTTCCTGTCTTTGTGTCTTTTATTTGGTTTTTCTGCATTAATTTCACTTTGTTTCTTTATTGTATAGGATGAGATTGTCACATAAAGATAACCAGATGTTGGTGCTATGGCAGTTACTCCACTCTTAACATTTCTATTAACACACTGTGAGGGTTAATAATGTACTAAAGTAATGCAGACTCAGAAGGAACAAGTCGTAAACTTTACTCTTGTACACATTATATACACAAATAAAAGTAGTAATAACACTCGGTCAGCCAAATACAGACGCTTTAACACACTTTGTCAGTGGTTATTTACTCTATATATTAGCCTTAAAACTCGCAGGAGAAAAAAAAACAGCACAAACCTCTCACATCGATCTGCAGTTCTAAACTCCAACTAAAAAACTACAGCAACAAGGACCAAATGTGTACATTGTGAGTTCTGCACGAGAGAAATAAAAGACAAAATCCAGATGAAGTTAATGTCATCATTTCATACGTAACACTGACTATAGATTTTTACACTCCAAACTCTTTCACAATGATTTTGGAACCTTTTCCAGCCTGATGAACAAAAAGAACACTTTCTCTGAAGGCCTCAGAAATCTCCCTTGTTTTTGTCATGATCCACATCAACAAACACGTCTCATGTCTTCATTTATGTCTGTGTTGGTACCTGAATCTATAACTGTTTACTGCTCCACATTCAGATTTGTATCTGTATGAACATTCGAAGCAGAAGTCCATTTTAAACTTACTTTTAAACAAAAACACGTTTTTAGGCAATTTAGTAGATCAGATTTTCCAATCTGATTTAAATTTAAATCTAATCCTAAAATGGAAGTCTGATCTAAATTTGCCGTGTGCAACAATGAACAATTTAACTATTAAAACAATTAAAACACAAACATGTCTTCTGTGTCTCGTGTCTTCATTTATTATTATTTAATAATTATTATTGTGGTGTAGAACAGAATGATGGACTGTTTCAGATTGGTCACAAGGATCTTAGCCAATAAGTGTGTAGGAGGAGCAGGAAGAAAGATAATGACCAATAACACACGTTTGATTTGTGCATAATTACAATGTCAGCTTATAAATAGAGCAGCTGTTAGATCTAATATTCTGTGTCAATAAGAACATGACAAATGTGAAGCTAGATCATGACGGTGACCTCAGGTTTACCTCAGAGTTGTACATTCACGTTCACATAAATGTATGAACAACTAGGGAGAATTGGACAGTTTACATTTTAAATCCATGTGCATTTGTTTTTACTCTCTTGTCGACATGGTGTAGAATACAGAAAGACTGACACTGGTTGGGTTTGGGCAGGCTGTGGCCATCCTGTGTGTGACCAACCTGGGACTGCTGGATCCAGTAAGTCTGTCTTACAGAATTGCTTTACAAGTCTGTCCATGAATACATTCAGTTTAAAATCTAATGTAGCAGAAACTGGAAACCAATGAAGAGTGCAGTGAGGGGGGGGGAGAGAGACATTAGGTGAGCCGAGTCTCCATGGTGTTAAATATATATATATATATATATATAGATTTTTATATATATACACACACAATAAATAAAACTAACAGGTATAACAACTGTAATATCTGATATTTGAAATGTTTTATACATTAGTAATTTTACTCTCTTGTTGACCCACCACAGGATTTATCCAACCTGGCACACCTGCTCACCAGCCAGGCTGTTGACGTTTTATCTTACATGAGTGAATATAACCCATTTTGGAATGATGAGGAGGTCCCCGAGATGAGTGAAATCCAGCGTAACCACCTGAACAGTGAAGTGTCTTTATTTGTGCAGAAGTATAGACATTTCTATGTAATTTATATATTCTATAAATTTTATTTTTTCATCAGCTTAGGTGGTTGTTACACAACTCGGAGCAGCTGGTCTGTTTGATGATGGAACAGTCTGCACTGAGGTAAAGTTGGTTTTATATTCACACTTCAGGGTTCAATAACGTTCTAATTTAATGTGCAGTAAAGTCATTTTTGGCTAATTCTATTCAGCGACATGATTCTCAACCTACTACATTTTTCACAATCGATCCAAATGCCCAAGTATTGTTTTAATGGCATACGTACTGGTGAATGTCCACTGAATATCCAACGTAGTGTGGCAAACAAGATGGGGACCTTCTAAACAGACAGCTACGTTTTAGCCAACTACAGATGTACCAGCAAATATCACTCACATATCACTCACTCACAGAACAATAAAAATTGGACTAATAATTGTTTGAAATATTGTTTAGGAAATGAAGAAAGTGACTGTACATGAATTGTTATTTGGTAACAATCCAGACGAGTAGTGATGGGAAGTTTGGTTCTTTTCCGCGATCTGGTTCTTTCGGTCAGTTCGTTTTAATGAACCAGTTCAATGTTCCAGTTCTTTTACGTAACGACGCAATTCACAATGACGTAAATGCCTTCATCCCGCCGCTGCCGGCAGATATTAATACTATCAATTTAACACATTCTAAAAGTTCTTTGTAATCATAACTTTAGTTGAATGTTTCTTACATTTAAGTTTTGTAACTAAAACACCCAGTTACAGGCATTGATGTGTAAACGTGGGTGTTTTACGTGTCTTAAAGTTCTCCTTATCTTTGTATTTATTCTACTTTACTTTTTCCATCACTGTCCTTTTGATTTCCTGCATGTGTCCATCACTGAACTTCATCCATCATTGTTTATTGTATCTGGACAATGTCTGGTAGTGATGGACTTCTGTCCTGAAATATCTCTAGAAATATCTCTCTATATCTCTAATATCTTCTTTCTTGCTGTAATTTCCTGTTTTCAGAGGTACCAGAGGCAGTGGACGTAGCAGAGGAGCTGCAGATTAGTTCTAAAAGTTCTATAAGTTCTAAAATAAAATAACATTTAAACTGTTAAAAGCCATAAAACTTTTGTTTTTTTTGTTTATTAAAAGTGCCTAAATACTCATGTCTGAACATGTTTATCACCTTTTAAATGTTAGATTAGTCAATGTTTAATGACTGTGGTTTAGGCTGTACGGATTAATCAATTTATCATTTCTAATTACTGAGAAATGTTTTATGAGCAGAATTGATCATATTAACACCTTATTAAATGTTTTATCATATAAGATCACAGCACTTTATCTAATAATACAGTGGTGTGGGACGGACTTATGTGGTTTAATGAGTTAATCCTGAATGGAGGAGGGCTGAGACTGAAACAGAGTGATGGGGAACACATATCAGACATTGAGTTTACAATGGTGAGGAAAAAGATGGATCAGGCTGAATAACACTCACCAGGTGTGGTGGTGGGGGGCAAATGGGGCATGAGATGATGGGATGCCCCGATGCTCCACAGTATAGACACAATCCTAGAGTAAGTCTTCCATGACGCTCTGACAGTGAGAGACCAGTAGGATCCACCTGCATGGGTTCTGGTTCTGGAAGAGCGGACTCTGGTCGGCTGAAAGAAAAGGGTGGAGAATTATCCATAGATAGCAGGGGAGCTTCTAGGGTTTCATCTTTAGTCCTCAGTGACAATTTAAAACAAGAAGAGTTTTATATTATATATTATATGACTACATAGTAAGCCAAAAGTTATGCTATTGTTTAAAATGACAAAAGTGGACACCAAAATTTTATGCATGATGTAATGATGTCAGTGTTGAATCAGATCAGTTCATGTGTGTGTGCATTCTGTACAAACAGTGTGTCTAATGAATGCAGTCATTAATAAACTAATATTCACAAAGACCAAATCAATAAATGTTATTTTTATTTAGTATTGAACGGATTGTTTGCATTAAAAAACTAGAAAATGACATTCATGACGATTTATGGTGATTTTATTTCCCTTTGCCTACATTGACGCTGATGCATTAAAGAGGAGGGGG
>NC_083461.1:270319-307819 GCF_030014155.1 Tachysurus vachellii
TTGTAGTGAAGTAAAAGTAAAGTTTTTCCACTAAAAATCTACTTGAGTAAGAGTAAAAGTACTCATCTGTAATTATACTCAAAAAGTACAAGTTACCCAAAAAATGTACTCAAGTAAATGTAAGGAAGTAAATGTAAGTCGTTACTGCACACATCTGGTATTTAGGCACTTTTAATAGTGAACACAAACAAGTATTTTATTTTAGAACTTCACTGTAATAGTTAACACAAATAAAAAAAAAAAACACTTAAACTTAACATCCATAAAACTTTTTTATTTTTGAACTTAACTTAGTGAACAAAAAATAAACTTAATCCATAAAACTTTTTTAGAACTTCTAATAGTTAAACCAAAAAAACTAAACTTCACTCCACCTCTACTGTAATAGTTAACACAAACCAAAAAAAAAAAAAAACACTTAAACATCCATAACTTTTTTTATTTTTGAAATTCACTGAACATAAAAAAAAAACTAAACTTAATCCATAAAAATTTATTTTAAAACTTAAATCAAAAACAGAATTTCAAAGCCGCTACCGCCACCGTCACCGCTACCGCCACCTCTGAAAACAGGAAATAACAGCAAGAAAAGAAATTAAATTACACCCACATCTGCACACATCTGTCCTAACCTCCTCTAACAGGCTCTTTCAGTCTCTCTCCCAATCTCTGTCTCTCTGAGAGAATGTCCATGGAGTGATGACTGCCAGCAAAATTCCCATAGAAAAATCCCACCACATGAGAGCATGAGAGAGAGACGTGTGTGTGTGTGTGTGTGTGTGTGTGTGTGTGTGTGTGTGGAGTAAAAGACGTTCATCCATGAAACTTTCCAGAGACAACTCTAGAGATATTTCAGGACAGAAGTCCATCACTACCAGACATTGTCCAGATACAATAAACAATGATGGATGAAGTTCAGTGATGGACACATGCAGGAAATCAAAGGACAGTGATGGAAAAAGTAAAGTAGAATAAATACAAAGATAAGGAGAACTTTAAGACACGTAAAACACCCACGTTTACACATCAATGCCTGTAACTGGGTGTTTTAGTTACAAAACTTAAATGTAAGAAACATTCAACTAAAGTTATGATTACAAAGAACTTTTAGAATGTGTTAAATTGATAGTATTAATATCTGCCGGCAGCGGCGGGATGAAGGCATTTACGTCATTGTGAATTGCGTCGTTACGTAAAAGAACTGGAACATTGAACTGGTTCATTAAAACGAACTGACCGAAAGAACCAGATCGCGGAAAAGAACCAAACTTCCCATCACTACTCGTCTGGATTGTTACCAAATAACAATTCATGTACAGTCACTTTCTTCATTTCCTAAACAATATTTCAAACAATTATTAGTCCAATTTTTATTGTTCTAGAAAAATCTATAGCATTAGAAGATAATGTAAGTGATATTTGCTGGTACATCTGTAGTTGGCTAAAACGTAGCTGTCTGTTTAGAAGGTCCCCATCTTGTTTGCCACACTACGTTGGATATTCAGTGGACATTCACCAGTACGTATGCCATTAAAACAATACTTGGGCATTTGGATCGATTGTGAAAAATGTAGTAGGTTGAGAATCATGTCGCTGAATAGAATTAGCCAAAAATGACTTTACTGCACATTAAATTAGAACGTTATTGAACCCTGAAGTGTGAATATAAAACCAACTTTACCTCAGTGCAGACTGTTCCATCATCAAACAGACCAGCTGCTCCGTGTTGTGTAACAACCACCTAAGCTGATGAAAAAATAAAATTTATAGAATATATAAATTACATAGAAATGTCTATACTTCTGCACAAATAAAGACACACTTCACTGTTTATGTGGTTACGCTGGATTTCACTCATCACGGGGACCTCCGAATCAATCCAAAATGGGTTATATTCACTTATGTATGATAAAACGTCAACAGCCTGGCTGTTGAGCAGGTGTGCCAGGTTGGATAAATCCTGTGGTGGGTCAACAAGAGAGTAAAATTACTAATGTATAAAACATTTCAAATATCAGATATTACAGTTGTTATACCTGTTAGTTTTATTTATTGTGTGTGTATATATATAAAAATCTATATATATATATATATATATATATATATATATATATATATATATATATATATATATATATACACACAGGGAGTGCAGAATTATTAGGGAAGTTGTATTTTTGAGGATTAATTTTATTATTGAACAACAACCATGTTCTCAATGAACCCAAAAAACTCATTAATAGCAAAGCTGAATATTTTTGGAAGTAGTTTTTAGTTTGTTTGTAGTTTTAGCTATTTTAGGAGGATATCTGTGTGTGCAGGTGACTATTACTGTGCATAATTATTAGGCAACTTAACAAAAAACAAATATATACCCATTTCAATTATTTATTTTCACCAGTGAAACCAATATTACATCTCAACATTCACTAATATACATTTCTGACATTCAAAAACAAAACAAAAACAAATCAGTGACCAATATAGCCACCTTTCTTTGCAAGGACACTCAAAAGCCTGCCATCCATGGATTCTGTCAGTGTTTTGATCTGTTCACCGTCAACATTGCGTGCAGCAGCAACCACAGCCTCCCAGACACTCTTCAGAGAGGTGTACTGTTTTCCCTCCTTGTAAATCTCACATTTGATGATGGACCACAGGTTCTCTATGGGGTTCAGATCAGGTGAACAAGGAGGCCATGTCATTAGTTTTTCTTCTTTTAGACCCTTTCTTGCCAGCCACGCTGTGGAGTACTTGGACGCGTGTGATGGAGCATTGTCCTGCATGAAAATCATGTTTTTCTTGAAGGATGCAGACTTCTTCCTGTACCACTGCTTGAAGAAGGTGTCTTCCAGAAACTGGCAGTAGGACTGGGAGTTGAGCTTGACCCCATCCTCAACCCGAAAAGGCCCCACAAGCTCATCTTTGATGATACCAGCCCAAACCAGTACTCCACCTCCACCTTGCTGGCGTCTCAGTCGGACTGGAGCTCTCTGCCCTTTACCGATCCAGCCACGAGCCCATCCATCTGGCCCATCAAGACTCACTCTCATTTCATCAGTCCATAAAACCTTAGAAAAATCAGTCTTCAGATATTTCTTGGCCCAGTCTTGACGTTTCAGCTTGTGTGTCTTGTTCAGTGGTGGTCGTTTTTCAGCCTTTCTTACCTTGGCCATGTCTCTGAGTATTGCACACCTTGTGCTTTTGGGCACTCCAGTGATGTTGCAGCTCTGAAATATGGCAAAACTGGTGGCAAGTGGCATCTTGGCAGCTGCACGCTTGACTTTTCTCAGTTCATGGGCAGTTATTTTGCGCCTTGGTTTTTCCACACGCTTCTTGCGACCCTGTTGACTATTTTGAATGAAACGCTTGATTGTTCGATGATCACGCTTCAGAAGCTTGGCAATTTTAAGAGTGCTGCATCCCTCTGCAAGATATCTCACTATTTTTGACTTTTCGGAGCCTGTCAAGTCCTTCTTTTGACCCATTTTGCCAAAGGAAAGGAAGTTGCCTAATAATTATGCACACCTGATATAGGGTGTAGATGTCATTAGACCACACCCCTTCTCATTACAGAGATGCACATCACCTAATATGCTTAATTGGTTGTAGGCTTTCGAGCCTATACAGCTTGGAGTAAGACAACATGCATAAAGAGGATGATGTGGTCAAAATACTCATTTGCCTAATAATTCTGCACTCCCTGTATATTTAACACCATGGAGACTCGGCTCACCTAATGTCCCCCCCCCCTCACTGCACTCTTCATTGGTTTCCAGTTTCTGCTACATTAGATTTTAAACTGAATGTATTCATGGACAGACTTGTAAAGCAATTCTGTAAGACAGACTTACTGGATCCAGCAGTCCCAGGTTGGTCACACACAGGATGGCCACAGCCTGCCCAAACCCAACCAGTGTCAGTCTTTCTGTATTCTACACCATGTCGACAAGAGAGTAAAAACAAATGCACATGGATTTAAAATGTAAACTGTCCAATTCTCCCTAGTTGTTCATACATTTATGTGAACGTGAATGTACAACTCTGAGGTAAACCTGAGGTGATTAATATAAATCTGAGGTGATTTGCGACACGCTAACTGCTAATCTGGGCTAAAACAGAAGAGCTAACAGTGTAAAAGTGAAAACTGAGGTAAATTACCATCAATCAGAAGGACATTAGCGCTAGCTTGCTGCTTACCGAACATTAGCCACATGCTAACAGTAGCGCGTCTGGAGCGCAAGTGTTCATGGGACATGTTTTCACACAGCTATAATACAAGTTACTAATGTGTAAACCATATTTAAAATGTCGGATATTACTCAAAATGTGTTTCACACATTAGTAACTTGTATTATCGCTGATTGTAGTTCGGTCACTGTGTGAAAACTACATGTCCCATGAACACTTGCGCTCCAGACGCTCACTACTGTTAGCATATGGCAAATGTTCGGTAAGCAGCAAGCTAGCGCTAATGTAGCAGCATTAATGTTAGTATATTAGTATTAATATCTGATTTGACGTGTTCATCTGTATATAAAGGGTAACACTGAATGTGCACTTAACTACTTATTGATTTCACTTTTACACTGTTAGCTCTTCTGTTTTAGCTCAGATTAGCAGTTAGCACGTCGCAAATCACCTCAGGTTTACGTTACCTCACTAATTTAGTTTATATTAATAATCACCTCAGGTTTACGTTACCTCACTAATTTAGTTTATATTAATAATCACCTCAGGTTTACGTTACCTCACTAATTTAGTTTATATTAATAATCACCTCAGGTTTACGTTACCTCACTAATTTAGTTTATATTAATAATCACCTCAGGTTTACGTTACCTCACTAATTTAGTTTATATTAATAATCACCTCAGGTTTACGTTACCTCACTAACTTATGTTCCAGCTCACCATGATCTAAGCCTCACCCTTGCCATGTTCTTGACACCGAATATCATGTCTAGCGGCTGCTCTATTTATAGGCTGCCATTGTAATTATGCACAAATCAAACGTGTGTTATTGGTCATTATCCCTCTTCCTCCTGCTCCTCCTACACACTTATTGGCTAAGATCCTGGTGACTGAAGAACCAACACGCGGTAGAATTCCAGCCTCAGTCCACACGCTCCTCCCACTCGTGTGTGTGTGTGTGTGTGTGTGTGTGTGTGTGTGTGTGTGTGTGTGTGTGTGTGTGTGAGAGAGTAAAGACAAATGCACATGAATGTAAAATGTAAACTGCCCAATTGTCCCTAGTTGTTCATACGTTTATATGAAGGTGAATGTACAACTCTGTAGCTGCATAAACACTCGGTACAGAATCCACTAAAGTCATCATTTTGTTTATCATGTTTATCAGAATAGTAAACTGCTAATCTGCTAATCTGAGCTAAAACAGAAGAGCTAACAGTGTAAAAGTAAAATCAATAAGTAGTTAAGTGCACATTCAGTGTTACACTTTATATACAGATGAACACGTCAAATCAGATATTAATACTAATACTAACATTAATGCTGCTACATTAGCGCTAGCTTGCTGCTTACCGAACATTAGCTACATGCTAACAGTAGTGAGCGTCTGGAGCGCAAGTGTTCATGGGACATGTAGTTTTCACACAGTGATCTACTACAGTCAGCGATAATACAAGTTACTAATGTATAAAACATTTCTAATGTCAGATATTACAGTTGTTATACCTGTTTATATATATATAGTTATATATAGTATATAGTATACTATATATAGTATTATATAGTATAATAGTTATATATAACTATAACCATGGACACTCAGCTCACCTAATGTTCTCCCACACCCCCGTTTACTGCACTCTCACCATTGGTTTCCTGTACCTGCTGCATTAGATTTTAAACATTGACAATGTAGACTTCTAAAGCAATTCTGTAAGTCACTCTGGACAAGGACATCTGCCACATGCCGCAAGTGTGTGTGTCTCTCACTGAGTGTGGAGGAGTCCTGCTCTGATTCTGTCCTTGCCTTTTCTCTGTGGCTTCACTCTTTTCTTACCAGGTTTTAAAACCCATTTAAATCCCTACACATTTAGCCCTGGATTTAGTCTTGATTCTGTATGAAAACAGTTAAATGTATTTGTTTATTATATTTGTTATGACCATCTAGGGGTCAGTCACAACAGAATGGGCAAATGAAAGTCTCCATACAGAGATGATATAATTCACCATCTTTTATTCACTAGTTGACAAGGGTTTTAGGCCAAAATAAAATACAATCATCATCATCACTTACCTAACTCCCTTTCAGTTTCAGGCATGGGTCCAGCACAAACAAATCTATCAGGTGAAAGAATAAACAGAACAAAACAAAACTCACAGGCTCAACACACTCTGAACACAAATTTACAAACGTTCTCTCTCAGACAGGACAATCAACAATAAAAGAAATGGATTAACATTTAGAGAATAGAGCATACAAATGAGCAATGTTAAAGCACACCGCAAACAAAGCAAGCACAATGGCACGAAAAGGTAAAAAGGCCTCAATCAGGGATCCAGTTAGTCCATTTATCTGGAACAGGTGGAGATGATAACCAATCAGAGCCTTCATATTAACTCCAGGGACCGTCTTCCTGAAAACAAATGACAGGTACAAGAGAAGACACCAGAGGGCAGCACAGAAATAAAACAAATTTATGTGTGTATTGTATAGTATAGTGTTATTTATGTGTGTATTGTCTTGTATTGTGTTATTTATGTGTGTATTGTATAGTATAGTGTTATTTATGTGTGTATTGTATAGTATAGTGTTATGTGTGTATTGTATAGTATAGTGTTATTTATGTGTGTATTGTATAGTATAGTGTTATTTATGTGTGTATTGTATAGTATAGTGTTATTTATGTCTGTATTGTCTTGTATAGTATAGTGTTATTTATGTGTGTATTGTCTTGTATATTGTTATTTATGTGTGTATTGTATAGTATAGTGTTATTTGTGTGTGTATTGTATAGTATAGTGTTATTTATGTGTGTATTGTATAGTATAGTGTTATTTATGTGTGTATTGTATAGTATAGTGTTATTTATGTCTGTATTGTATAGTATAGTGTTATTTATGTCTGTATTGTATAGTATAGTGTTATTTATGTCTGTATTGTATAGTATAGTGTTACTTATGTGTGTATTGTGTAGTATAGTGTTATTTATTTCTGTATTATGTCTTGGTCCATAGGGATGGAGACCGACCCTGGCTCTAAAGGCTTTTCAGCCATCCCAGCAATCTGTAAAATAGGGACACTGTCAGAACGTGTTGACAAGATCACATTGTCAACAATGATGGGACTCCTATATTTATACAGATTCTAACTTCCTGATTTTTTTCCCCTAAAATGTTTTCGTTTGTATAAATCTGGTCTCATTAATGCCCAAGTACCTTGTGTGTGTGTATATATATATATATATATATATATATATATATATATATATATATATATATATAAAATAACTACATAACTATATTTTGATTTTCCTTTTTTTTTGTTTTAGTATTTTTGGCTATTTTGTGTCAATCAGTGACATTTAATCCCAATTAAAATCAGTTCGAATCTAGCCATGGGGGTCACAGTCCAGTGACTTCTGTGCCGGTCCCAAGCCCGGATAAATAGAGAGGGTTGCGTCAGGAAGGGCATCCGGCATAAAACATTGCCAAATCTAACCATGCGAATTGTCAGTAAGAATTTCATACCGGATCGGTCGAGGCCCGGGTTAACAACGACCGCCATCGGCGCCGTTGACCTACAGGGCGCCGGTGGAAATTGGGCTACTGTTGGTCGAAGAAGTAGAGGAGGGAGGAGAGTGCACAGACAGAGAGAGAAGAGGAAAGGTAAGAGTGTAGGACTGAGAATAGGAACTCTGAATGTTGGTACTATGACAGGGAAAGGTAGAGAGCTGGCTGATATGATGGAGAGAAGGAAGGTGGATATACTGTGTGTACAGGAGACCAAGTGGAAGGGTAGCAAGGCTCGTAGTATAGGAGCAGGATTCAAGCTGTTTTATTATGGTGGGGATAGTAAGAGAAATGGGGTAGGTGTGGTCCTGAAGGAGGAGTTTGTGAGGAATGTTCTGGAGGTGAAGAGAGTGTCAGACAGGGTGATGAGTCTGAAGTTAGAGATTGAAGGGGTGATGTTGAATGTTGTTAGTGGTTATGCCCCGCAGGTAGGTTGTGAGTTAGAGGAGAAAGAGAGATTCTGGTGTGAATTCGATGAGGTGATTGAGAGTATTCCCAAGGGTGAGAGAGTGGTGATAGGAGCGGATTTTAATGGACATGTTGGTGAGGGGAACACAGGTGATGAGGAGGTGATGGGCAAGTTTGGAGTTAAGGAAAGGAACCTTGAAGGACAGATGGTAGTAGACTTTGCTAAGAGGATGGACATGGCTGTGGTTAACACTTATTTTCAGAAGAGGGAGGAACATAGAGTGACTTACAAGAGTGGAGGTAGGAGAACACAGGTAGACTACATCCTTTGTAGAAGAGGCAATCTGAAAGAGATTAGTGACTGTAAAGTGGTAGTGGGAGAGAGTGTAGCCAGACAGCATAGGATGGTGGTGTGTAGGATGACTCTGATGGTCTGTAAGAGGAAGAGGTCAAAGATAGAGAAGAAAACTAAGTGGTGGAAGCTGAGAAAGGAGGAATGTTGTGAGGAATTTAGACAGAAGTTGAGGCAGGCTCTGGGTGGTCAGGTAGTGCTGTCAGATGACTGGGAAACTACAGCAGAAGTGATCAGGGAGACAGGGAGAAAGGTGCTGGGTGTGTCATCTGGAAGGAGGAAAGAAGATAAGGAGACTTGGTGGTGGAATGAGGAAGTTCAGGATAGTATCCAGAGGAAAAGATTAGCCAAGAAGAAGTGGGACATGGACAGGACTGAAGAGAATAGACAGGAATACAAGGAGTTACAGCGCAGAGTGAAGAGGGAGGTGTCTAAGGCCAAGCAGAAGGCTTATGACGAGTTGTACACTAGGTTAGACACTAGAGAAGGAGAGAAGGACTTGTACAGGTTAGCTAGACAGAGGGATCGAGATGGGAAGGATGTGCAGCAAGTTAGAATTATTAAGGATAGAGATGGAAGGGTGCTCACAAGTGAGGAGAGTGTACAGAGGAGATGGAAGGAATACTTTGAGGAGCCGATGAATGAGGAAAATCAGAGGGAAAAAAGAGTAGAAGGGGTGAACTCTGTGGAACAGGAAGTAGATAAGATTAGAAAGGATGAAGTCAGGAAGGCCTTGAAGAGGATGAAAAGTGGAAAGGCAGTTGGTCCTGACGACATCCCGGTAGAGGTCTGGAAGTGTCTAGGAGAGGCAGCAGTGGAATTTTTAACTAGTTTGTTCAACAGGGTTTTAGAAAGTGAGAGGATGCCTGAGGAATGGAGAAGGAGTGTGTTAGTGCCGATCTTTAAGAATAAGGGTGACGTGCAGAGTTGCAGTAACTATAGGGGGATAAAGTTGATGAGCCATACAATGAAGTTGTGGGAAAGAGTAGTGGAAGCTAGGTTAAGGAAGGTGGTGGAAATTTGTGAGCAGCAGTATGGCTTCATGCCCAGAAAGAGCACAACAGATGCAATTTTTGCTCTGAGAATGTTGATGGAGAAGTATAGGGATGGTCAGAGGGAGTTGCACTGTGTGTTTGTAGACTTAGAGAAAGCGTATGACAGGGTGCCAAGAGAAGAGCTGTGGTACTGTATGAGGAAGTCAGGAGTAGCAGAGAAGTATGTCAGAGTGGTGCAGGACATGTATGAGAGGAGCAGGACAGTGGTGAGGTGTGCTGTAGGTCAGACAGAGGAGTTCACAGTGGAGGTGGGACTGCATCAGGGATCGGCTCTGAGCCCCTTCCTGTTTGCTATAGTGATGGACCAGTTGTCAGAGGAGGTCAGACAGGAGTCTCCTTGGACGATGTTTGCAGATGACATTGTGATCTGTATTGAGAGCAGGGAGCAGGTGGAGGAAAACCTGGAGAGGTGGAGGTTTGCGCTGGAGAGAAGAGGAATGAAAGTCAGTCGTAGTAAGACTGAGTACATGTGTGTGAATGAAAGGGAGGGAAGTGGAACAGTAAGGTTACAGGGTGAAGAGGTGAAGAAGGTACAGGAGTTTAAGTACTTGGGGTCAACAGTCCAGAGTAATGGAGAGAGTGGGAAAGAGGTAAAGAAGCGAGTGCAGGCAGGTTGGAGTGGGTGGAGAAAGGTGTCAGGAGTTCTGTGTGATAGGAAAGTATCAGCAAGAATCAAGGGGAAGGTGTACAGGACAGTGGTGAGACCGGCCATGCTGTATGGTTTAGAGACAGTGTCACTGAAGAAGAGACAGGAGTCGGAGCTAGAGGTAGCCGAACTGAAGATGTTGAGGTTCTCTTTGGGAGTGACAAGATTGGACAGGATTAGGAACGAGTACATCAGAGGGACAGCCCATGTTGGACGTTTGGGGGACAATGTTAGGGAGGCAAGATTAAGATGGTTTGGACATGTTCAGAGGAGGGAGAGTGAGTATATTGGTAGGAGAATGTTGGACATGGAGCTGCCAGGCAGGAGGCAAAGAGGAAGGCCAAAGAGGAGGTATATGGATGTACTTAATGAGGATTTGAAGCTAGTGGGTGCAAGTGTTGAGGATGCAGAAGATAGGGATAGGTGGAGAGAGATGATTCGCTGTGGCGACCACTGAAGGGAAAAGCCGAAAGAAGAAGAAGAAAATCAGTTCGAATTCTGGTTGTATTATAGATAATATATAAACTGTTATTATATAATTCATATAACTGAATCATGAATAAACAGTGTTTTGAAGACATTTACCTTAGAAGACGTGTTGACTCGTTGCGACTCTTGAGGAGAAATATACCGCGAAGCTCTCCTGCGGAGTGGAGAATGGAGTTACGAGATTTCTCAGACAGTTGAAGTGTCCAATGGAGTTATGAGATTTGTGCTCAAGCTATTTTCAAGATTTTAGATTGGTTAATAACTTGTAAAAATAACAGGCCCACATGGGGACTGACCAATAGCATCGATATGTCCTAGCAAAACTGAGCCGCTCTTCATCCCAGGTGATTCATCCCCAGGTCATGACCTTGCTATATCCTTGCACAACGATCTGATCTCCCCTTCAGCCACAGCTCACAACCTTGGGGTAACCATGGACACTCAACTGTCAAAAAACTGTCCTTTTCCTCTCATGTTGCTAATGTGACTCGCTCATGTCGGTTTCTTCTCTACAACATTAGAAGGATTCGGCCATTTTTGTCCACACAGGCTGCTCAGGTACTTGTTCAGTCTCTTGTCATTTCTAGACTGGATTACTGTAACACACTGCTGGCAGGTCTACATATGAACGCAATCCGTCCTCTGCAAATGATCCAAAATGCAGCTGCACGGCTTGTTTTAAACCTGCCAAAGTTCTCCACACCACCACACTGCTGCAGATTCAAAACACTGATGCTGGCCTACAAAGCCAAAACCAGACCATCTCCCTCTTACCTCAAAGCCCTCATGACTCCTCACACTGCACCTCACACCCTCAGATCTACAGCACTGCACCACTGGTCCCACCATCTCTCAGGGTAAGAGGTAAGTTCACTACAAGACTCTTCTCTGTACTGGCACCAAGGTGGTGGAATGAACTTCCCCTAGAGGTCTGGACAGCTGAGTCACTGGTTATTTTCAAGCGGCGGTTGAAGACCTACTTATTCAGGAAACACTTCCACTAGCACTTCTTACCTTATCTTTCACATTTTAAAAAAAAAAAAAAAAAAAAAAAAAAAAAAACACACCTTTGACACTTTTTCATTGTAACTCTGAACAAATGTTTTAAACTCATGGTATCTTAAGTATGTAACTTAGTGATCCAGCATTAATGTATTCAATGTTAGAGATTTAAGCACTTATGTACGTCGCTCTGGATAAGGGCGTCTGTCACATGCTGTAAATGTAAATGATATGTGAAAAAATATGAAATTGACAAAATTTAGACATACGAGGTTTCCGCCCGACAGCGACGATACTTTTAAAGTCTACACTTCAACACAACAGTTAATTTTCCTCCCCAGTGATCCTTAGTGGCTGTAGATTGCTGTACTGTGTGTAAAATGCTGTCCTGTTCTCTCCTCTGCACATGGACTGAGAGTATATATATATATATATATATATATATATATATATATCAGAATCAGTATCAGATTTATTGGCCAAGTGTGTTGACACACACAAGGAATTTGGTTCCAGCAGTTTGTGACTCTCAAAAGTACAGACATAAATAACACTATGTTATTAATGTTCCTTATTGCTTTCAAGTTTCCTTTTACCTCCCAAAAATGCACAAAATTTGACTGGCTATAATAAATTGCCCCTGGAGTGAATGTGTGTGCAAGGAGCTCTGAAATAGATTGGCTGCTGTATTCCCACATTGTACCCAACGTTAACGACATGTTAATATGAAGGGATAACCATAAGATGGGATTCTTTACATTCATAGACTCCTCTAGATATGTTGTACAGTTTAAAGCTCTTACTGATCAGCTAATTATCAGATGTCCTGAATCAGGTGTTTTAAAAGCGAGAAACATCACACATGAGATCCGGGAGAATTTTGAAGAGTTACTGCACAGGAACAGGGCATCGTTTGATCCAAAGGTTTCACACACACACACACACGCGCACATGCGCACACACACGCGCACGCACACACGCACACACACAAAACAAACACACAGGCGAACACAAACACTCAAATGCACAGAAACACACACACAGTCACAGAGCTATGCACTGAACTCAAGATACAGTAAGTTTGAAAGCCCACCATGGCTAATTCTCGATTGTAAAATCAAGAGAAATTAGCCCAGATTGATTCAGGGTTACATCTAACTGAATTAGTTTTTCTAAAGAAGATTAAGAACAAAACAATCTGCGGGTTTCAGAACGCAAAGCGTGCAAGTGCAGCAGCTGCTCCTTTAGCCGCATGGGTGAAAGCAAATGTCCAGTACTCTCATGTCCTGGAGAAGATTCAACCACTGGAGACTGAACACACACACTCACACTCACATGCACACACTCACACACACACACTCTCTCTCACTCCCACGCGCACACACACACACACACACACTCACACACACTCTCTCACACTGTAACGTGGATGGAGTGTAAAAGTTTTACCCGGAGAAAAACAAGGTGACAAAAAAAAGGAATAAACACTCGGGGCAAACGACAGGTTATCCCGAAAAGCCTTTATATTGGTAGAAGTTAACAAAAACACTCAGTTCCCGTCACAAAAGAAAAGAAAAACAAACGAGAGTTCAAATTGGAATGCAGCATAACAAAAACGTGTCTGTACACCTCCGCTTCGGTCTAGCTTTCCCCCTGGCGCATGCGCATCCACCAGTCCAAGCGCACACGTCAACAGAACTCTCATAAAGGCACAGTAACACAAAATATCACAATATTAAAGTGGCCGTTACAGATCCCCCAGGTACTTTAAGGCTGCCCTCAGCCGTACACAACAGAGAACAGTATTTAAACAACCACATACATGAAGTCATTCAAAACACGCAACACCAGGGCATGTCACAGTAAGGCACACACAGACACACAAGGCAATGTGAACAGACCCACAGAAATACATACATTGTAGCAAAACACCACACGTGTATGGAAAAAAACAGAAGGAAAGAAAGAAGAAGAAAAAATTTTTTTTTTTTTTTTTTTGTAGGGAATCAACCATCAACAGAACACAGGACCGAAAACAATGTAACAATGGTGAAACATTTGAGCCATGGAACATAACATATACCTTAAACATACCCCGATTCAAAACACACACAAACACAGGGCATCAGAATAAACACCTTCACATCTCCATTCTATTAGTGTGATGAACATTCGTCCACCTGTTAGAAGACCAATCAGAGGTGATCCTCGGCACACGCCGAGGTCTCAAAACATAGCGAGGATGGATCGGATTATCCCCCCCCACAGGCGACACAACTGGTCGGCCAACGTCGTCCAGCTGTTGGCTAGGCAAGCGACCCACATCATCAACATGGTCAGCAAGAACAAGGCCATCAGAACCCAGTGGTTGACCACAGCTGGCCTCACACCGGAGATCAGGCCCAGACACATCCTCATGCTCATCCGCAAACAAAGAACGGCCAATTAAGACATCATCCGAGTCATTGGCGGCCACAGCCTCGGGTGAGGTCCAGGTACGAAAAGGCAGTAGGTTAACCACATGAAAGACCCCCGCATCTAACCCTGAATCCGCATCAACGAGTCGGTAATTCACATCCGACAGTTTGTGTGTGACGCGGTAAGGGCCTGAATATAAAGGAGCCAGCTTAGCAGAGAAGTTAGCTAGGGAATCTGAACGCGGATGGGTCTTAACTCTGACCAAGTCATTCACAGAGTAAGACACAGATCGACGCCTCCGATCATAATACCTTTTTCTCTTAGCATGGCTATCATCCAACACAGCCCTAGCATGATCATGTGCCTCCCTGATAGAAGATTCCAAGCATTCAGGGTAAGGAATCCCCGGTTCCTCCATCCCATCACAGTCAGGTTGGGTTATGATATCAAGAGGAGTATTCAACTCCCGACCGTATAACAACATGGACGGGCTGTGCCCTGTGCTCTCATGGGTTGCCGACCTCAAGGCAAAGCAGATTTGCGGCAAGTAGCGATCCCAGGCCGTATGCTTGTTACCAACATAAGCACGTATAGCAGTCTTTAGGGAGCGGTTCACCCTTTCCGTTGCATTGGTTTGCAGGTGATACGCCGTTGTAAGTCTGTGTTCTGACCCCAAAGTGGTAAGTACATGATTAAAGAGCTCGCTGACAAAAGGAGACCCCCTGTCTGAGATCAGGTAAGTGGGTGCACCGTGACGTGCAAAGACATCGCACAACAGCTTGCTGGCTGCAACCCGGGCAGTGGCTTCCCTCACCGCGCTAATCTCCACCCACTTAGAAAAATAGTCCACAAAGACCAGAATGTATGCATTGCCACCAGGAGTACGTGGCAAGGGCCCCACAAAGTCTACCCCCGTATATTCCCAGGGCCTCTGAGGGCGGATGGGGATCATAAGACCAGCAGGCTTTGTCTGGCTAGGCTTCGTAAACTGGCATGTTGGGCAGGAGGCGACATACTGCTTAGCATCGGACGACAGGCCCGGCCAATAGAACCGAAGTTTCAGCCTAGCAAGCGTTTTGCTCATCCTTAAGTGTCCAGCCAACGGGTGGTCATGATAGTATTCCAGCAAACTCCTCTTCATGGCCGTAGGCGCATACAATTTGAGCCGCTTCATAGGGTGGAGGTTGCAGGACGCCTTGCTATCCACAAAGTACAAAAGCCCGTCTTGGATTTCAAACTGAGACAGCTCTCCTCCCGTGTTCTCCACCTGGCCTTCCAACATCCTCAGTAGCTTTCCTGTATCATGATCATTGAGCTGCATTTGTCTGAGGTGCTCTCTATCAGAGAAAATCACCGGGGGCAAAGTACGCAAATCCAGACCACCGATTACAGCGTAATCAGGGAGAATTTCCATCTGAGTTTCGCAAGAGAGAACAGGGTTGCGAGAAAGAGCGTCTGGCACTTGGTTGCATGTTCCAGGCTTATGAATGATATCAAAGTCAAAGTCCTGCAACCGCAGAGACCATCTAGCCAGCCGGCCAGAGAGGTTAGGGCGAGACATTAGCCAACGGAGGCTGTTGTGGTCTGAGAAAATTGTCACGTGAAGACCCTCAATGTACGACCTAAAGTGCTCCAACGCCCATATGACCGCCAAACATTCCTTTTCTGAGGTAGAGTACGGCCTTTCAGCCTTGTGCAGGGTGCGACTCGCATAAGCCACTACAACATCCCTGCCCCTGTCGTCTCTTTGCATGAGAGCAGCCCCAAGTCCCACATCACACGCATCAGTATGGACAAAGAAAGGGAGCGAAAAGTTGGGAAACACCAGGATAGGTGTAGAGGTCAGCTTAGCTTTTAGGAAGTCCATAGCCGCCTGACATTCACTGGACCAAACGAAGGGAACATCCGTCCTGGTAAGAGCAAAGAGTGGTTCCGCGTGACGAGCATACTCATGAATAAAGCGTCTGTAGTAACCTGTAAGACCCAAAAATTGTCTGACCTGTTTGACACAAGTGGGTGGTCTGAACTCAGTCACCGCTCTAACTTTTTCCACACATGGCCGGATGCCCCCTGCCGTAACATTGTAGCCAAGAAAAGTGAGCTCGCTTCTGCAGAATTGGCACTTTGCAAGCTTAACCGACAGGCCTGCGGTTTCCAGCCTTGTAAGTACGTCCTTCAGGTCAATGATGTGCTGGTCAAAAGTGGGCGATGCCACGACAATATCGTCTAGGTAGACGACACAAGACTTATAAATGAGCCCAGCAAGGACAGAGTTCATCAGCCTCTGGAATGTGGCCGGAGCATTGCACAATCCGAACGGCAAGACACGAAATTGGTATAACCCACAGTGAGAGATGAACGCAGTCATAGGCTTAGAGTTCTCTGACATTGCCACTTGCCAGTAGCCCCTGGCTAAGTCAATTGTGGAGATGAAACCGCCCCTTGCCAAAAAGTCGAGTGATTCATTGATCCTCGGAAGAGGGTACGAGTCTTTAACCGTGAGCTTATTAAGTGCCCGATAGTCAACACAAAACCTGGGTTCTCCAGACGGTTTAGGAACAATTACGACCGGGGCGGCCCAAGGACCCGAAGCAGGTTCAATAATTCCTTCCCTCAGCATATCTTTGATTTGAGATTCAATGAGCTCCCTTTTAGCAGGAGAAGTACGGTAAGGGGCAAGGTGAACTGGCTTAGCGTTTCCAGCATCAATCTCATGTACAACAAGAGACGTGTGACCCAGATGACCATCGAACAACACTCCAAAAGACTCCAGCAGTTCAGTAAGCATGCATTTCTGATCCATGTCAATTGCAGCCTCGTTAACTTTGTCAGACAAGAGGGAAGAATCAATTTCCAAGCATGAAATATTTGAGGTATCCAACAAGTTTATACCCTCTATTTCCTCAGAATGTGGTAAAACATCACCCAGGACTACAGTCCTGGAGGGAACATGAAGAGTAACAGAGGATCTCATCAAGAAGTCCATCCCCAGGACAACCGGAGAGGAAAGATTTTCAAAAACAGCAAAACGTTGATAGAAGCGCTGACCCATGAACCCCAGCGACAGCCAGATTAAACCAAGTGGGCAGCAAGGCGCACCATCTGCAAGCTGAACAGGGGGTGAAGACCAAGGTTTCATGCGTGTAAACCCCCCAGGTAAATTCGAAACCACAGCCGACCGTACTGCGGACAAGGATGCACCGGTGTCAAGAGTGGCCTCAAAAGCATGCCCGTAAAGATTTACTCTCTCCCTGAAAGGAGTGTTCCAGTGTGACGTAGAAGCCACATCCTCAACATGACCTAGCACCTGGTCCCTTACGGACGTAGTACATGAGCGAGGCGTATTCACATCAGACGTTGTGATTTCTTCCCCTGTTGTGCTTCGCCGTCCTCTGGGAGGCGAACGCCGCGTCCCACGCGTGGAACAGTTTGGGCAAGTACGTGTAGTAAAACCCGGCAAAGAGCATGTAAAACAATGGACATCTTTAACTGGCGCACTTCTAGGTTGCGTCTTAGGCAAACAACCAACACTTGGACCAAGAACCGCATGAAGCTCATGAGCTCGTAAAAGAAGGTCCATGGCTGACGGCATGGGCGTGCCATATAGCGCGAGTCTGTATTTTTCCAGCGCATGTTTCCGAATCACATCAATTTGCTCCTGCTGAGGTGGAGGGGTTTTCAGTTTACGGAAGTCGCCTAGCATGTGAGTGACAAAGGTAGGTAGGGGCTCCTCTGCCATTTGCCTACGGTCTAAGATGCCCCTCAGGATACGTTCTTGACTGTCTGAAGGTAAGTAGACAATGTTGAAGAACTCACAGAACTGAGCCCAAGAGGTTACCTGAGTACGAAGTACGGAGAACCACTTCCTTGGCTCCTTAGACAGGAAACATGGAAGCTCAAGAAGCATTTGTGTATCAGTGAGGTCCAGAGAGGTTCTGTAACTGTTAACTGACTGAAGCCATTCCTCAGGACACAGGGAGCCATCAGCAGCAAACACAGGTGGTTCAAGTCGTGAGTGCAACAACAATGAGGAAAGAGCATTAACTGTACTATTCAGACTGATAGTGTATGGTCCCGTAACAGTTGGTGTTTCCTCATAATAGGCATTTGATGGCACTAACCTTTCGGCCGTTGGCTGACCGCTCGCCATATCGTAAGGGGTCGAACTGGCCAATGGAGTGTGATGCGGTCCGACCGGCGTGGTACTCACATTCCCCTCTATGCACTCCAACATGCCTTTCTGCAGGTCAATCGAGTCACGGACACACCGCCGTAGGACCATCACCTCAGCCCGTAACTGTCGCACTTGGGTCTTCAAGTCGGCAACATGTGGCTGTGCCCCCACCTGTCGCAAGGGAGAGTCCCTGACTGCAGTCCTGTCATCTAAATCAAACTCAAGGTCAGGGTGAGAAGCCATATTGTACACAAGCACAAGTAACCTTTAACTGGACTTAAATGGAATAGGGGAAAAGAGAAAAAGAAGTAAGAAAAAGAAAAAGAAATAAATAAAAAAATACAGACTATTCAGACAATAATACAGTTCAGGAATACTGAAATACAAACAGCATAAACATGCTCACTTGATGCACCAGACAGAAAAATTCACCCCACAGTATAACACAGCGTTGCTTAATTCGGCAAGTGATAGCACATAATAAAGTCCAAACAAACAGTTCTAATATACCACCCACTGCATAGTTCCCCCCGTGTCCGAGTAACCAGAGCGCCAGTCCACACGTGTACTTCGGAATAAGGAAATGCAGTCTGAATTTGAGTCAGGAAAAAAAGTTGGTGCAAAACAGAAACAATCCACGAGTTATGTTCACTCACAGTTCAGGGTGTAACAAAAATACGCTCCTCGCCGATATATACGTATATCATGTGAGCTTTAGTCGACAACCAACGCGAGCATGTCCGGGCACGTCCAGGCCCAGCACCACACAGTTCAATTGGTAATGAATGTCAACAAGTGAAACAGCGACACATCGACAAGGGGCGGCGAAACAAACGCCAATATCCATTCAGGTGGTAGCAGACGTCAATCGGCAGGAACCAGCAATAAGTCCAACAAGGAAACTTTAAAGATTCAGACGTTCGGGCGCCAATTTGTAACGTGGATGGAGTGTAAAAGTTTTACCCGGAGAAAAACAAGGTGACAAAAAAAGGAATAAACACTCAGGCAAACAACAGGTTATCCCGAAAAGCCTTTATATTGGTAGAAGTTAACAAAAACACTCAGTTCCCGTCACAAAAGAAAAGAAAAACAAACGAGAGTTCAAATTGGAATGCAGCATAACAAAAACGTGTCTGTACACCTCCGCTTCGGTCTAGCTTTCCCCCTGGCGCATGTGCATCCACCAGTCCAAGCGCACACGTCAACAGAACTCTCATAAAGGCACAGTAACACAAAATATCACAATATTAAAGTGGCCGTTACAACACACACACACACACATACTCCTGTACAAAACGAGTGTATTCTGTTCCTCAGGTGGCTGAACTCTTCACTTATAACTTTGACTATCAGACCAGGAACGACTTAGTCCGTGGGATTCTCGTTAACAAGGAGGTCAGAGCACTTACACACCTCACACGCTAGTAACTTTATTCAGCTTTTTCATCATACTAGCCAGAGTTAGCAGTTTTGTACAGAGTAAACTGTATGAATAAACAAACTGGTTATAGTAGCATGTAGCAGTGTGTTGTTGTTTTCACTGATTTTCCTGTTAGATTTTGGGGAATCAGATCCACATGTTTGTGAGTAAAGATGGCTACGGCGCACGCGTCTCCAACCTGCACATGTACGACTCCGTGTCCTGTGATCTGATTGGCCGCTGGGCGTATCCCATCACCCCTGAAGCTAACTTCTCAGATGAAGAGGGGCGGAGCTGCAAGCTCTCGCACCACAACGTTTAGCGTGAAGCGGGCGTCGGCCTGGGACACGGCAGTTTGATGGAGGAGAACGTTCTGATTGGACGAACGGTGATCGGCGCCAACTGCAGACTGTCAAACACTGTGATTGGGGCACACTGCCTCATCGGTAACACTTCCTGCTTCACTCTTGCTTGGGTTTTTCTCTCTGACGTATGTGTCTGTGTGTGAGTGCATGTGTGTACCTGTGTGTCTCCTAGGTGATGGCGTGGTATTGGATCGATTCGTTGGATTCGTATTGGTGACGGTGTGACGGATCGTCAGTCTGTGATCTGTGATAGAGTGGAGGTGAAACACAGAGTTACACTCAAACCACAGAGTGTACTCGCTTATAGTGTAAGGATTCACACACACACACACACACTCATACGCACACACACTCACACATACACACAAACATACACACACACACACTCACACAGAGCATGTACACACACTCACACACACATACATCATAGAACAAAGAAAAAAGAAAACAGCCTCAAAACCAACCTCAACTAAGAAATAACAAGTAATTAAGAAACTCTAGGAAGAGTCGGCCTCCGGTAGGGAATTAAGAGATGCCCTCGATAAAGAAGGTATCCAAGAAAATGGAGGTCAACTAAAAAGCAAAATAGGAAACTTAGAATTTAGAACTGACACGGGAGCTGATGTGTGATTAATTATCACACATCAGGGGACAAACTTTATGGCTAAAGTGATGAAGCTGTTGTATAAACATCTAGGCATTAAAGGAATCAGAACTACACCATTTCACCCTCAAACAGATGGTCTTGTAGAACGGTTTAATGCCACGTTGAAAAACATGCTTAAGAAGTTTGTTGATGAGTCTGGGCAAGATTGGGATAAATGGATACCGTTTCTTCTTTTTGCCTATAGAGAGGTCCCTCAGTGTTCAACCGGTTTCTCACCTTTTGAACTTTTGTTTGGCAGGCAAGTTCGTGGCCCCCTGGACGTGCTCAAGGAAGGGTGGATAGCAGAGGAACCAGCCCAGTGCAGTATTGCTTCATATATCTTACAGATGCGGGACAAGTTGGAGAACTTTAGGACTCTGGCTAAAGAAAACCTAGCTGCTGCCCAGCAAAGACAAAAGGTCTGGTACGACGCACATGCCAGGGAAAGGGATTTCAAACCAGGACAGAAAGTTCTACTACTATTACCATCAGGTACCAGCAAGTTGTTGGCCAAATGGCAGGGTCCATATGTTGTGACCAGAAAACTGGGTCCGGTAACCTATGAGATTTTGTGTCCAGAAAGAAAACAGCCTAAACAGGTTTTACATGTTAATCTTCTGAGAGAATTTAAGGAGAATATGTCTGATCTCCAAGGTCCCATGAAGGTTAAAGACCAAGAGATGATGGTGAGAACCGTAGTGGAGGAAGAGGATGAACCAGATATGGATCCAGTTCGGTCAATACAGGATGCCCCAGAATGTTGTTCACATTTGAATAACCAACAACAACAGCAGCTAGCTGAGGTACTTCAATCTTTTCCATCTCTCTTCCAGGAAAGACCGGGTCGGACCGAGATTCTCACACATAATATCATCCTGAAAGACACTACCCCTATACGACAGAAATCTTATCGAGTCCCGGAGAAGATGGTAGAACAGTTAAAGACTGAGATCAAGACCATGTTGGAAATGGGGATTATAGAACCATCGAAAAGTGAGTGGTCAAGTCCCATACTACTGGTCCCTAAAAAGGACGGAGGAGTTAGGTTTTGCACTGACTTCAGAAAACTAAATAGTGTATCATGCTTCGATTCATATCCGATGCCTCGTATTGACGAGTTGATTGAGAGACTGGGCAATGCATCCTTTATGACTACATTAGATCTGTGTAAAGGTTACTGGCAGGTGCCCCTTAGTCCCTCGTGCAAGCCCTACACCGCCTTTAGATCTCCCTCAGGGCTATACCAGTATACGGTTATGCCGTTTGGATTACATGGAGCACCGGCCACTTTTCAAAGATTGATGGATCGTGCTCTTGCGGGTTGTGACCAGTATGCAGCTGCATACCTTGATGATGTGGTGATATACAGTGGGTCCTGGCAAGAACATTATTACTACGGCATCTTGTGGACATTCTACAGCGGCTTCAGGAAGCGGGGCTCACCATTAACACCACAAAATGTTCATGGGCTCAGACAGAGGTGAGATACTTGGGTTATTTACTAGGGCATGGAGAGATCAGGCCACAAGTGGAAAAGCTTAAGGCTATCCAAAACATTACTCGTCCTCAAACTAAAAAGCAGGTGAGATCTTTTCTCGGGTTAATCGGCTGGTACCGCCGATTTATTCCCCACTTTGCATCACTGGCTACACCTCTGACTGATCTAACCAAGAAGAGTCCTGCTAAATTTTGTTGGCCCAAGGAATGTGAAGAAGCATTCAATGCACTTAAGGACCAGCTATGCCATGAACCAGTGTTACAGAGCCCTAATTTCACTAAGCGATTTATTGTACAGGTGGACGCTTCTGATGTTGGCTTGGGAGCAGTGCTAGTCCAAGGAGAGGCTCATGAGGAGAGACCAGTCCTATTTCTGAGCAGAAAACTCTTTGAAAGAGAGCGAAAATACTCAACAATTGAGAAGGAAGGCCTTGCCATTAAGTGGGCTGTGGACTCCCTGCGGTATTACTTGCTTGGACGTGAATTCACGTTACGGACTGATCACCGTGCCCTGAAATGGATGCAAACCATGCAGAATGGTAATTCAAGGATACTGCGCTGGTGTCTGGCTCTGCAGCCCTATGTGTTTACAATTGAGCACTGTCCGGGTAAGAGAAATTTTGTTGCCGATTATTTATCCCGTATGCCCAATTTAAATCATCCAGAGGGAGAGGAAGGGAGAAAATGTGATGTGGCACACACAGTTCAGATTAAATAAAGACACAATACAGTTTGGTACGTTCTTTATTTTGTGTTTGTTTTACTTTTGAAGCAGGCACATGAAAGGTGCACATTCCATGGTGACTGCTAGCAACATCCAAAGTAAGGCAAAATCAATAAATGTTTGTGTATTAATGTGAATGTTTGTCTTACCGATTCAGGAAAGGCCTAATAGGGAGTGGCCCGCGAACAGGAAGCCAGTTTTATAGCATCCTGAAGGGGAGGAGACACCTGATCAAGCATGCAAGGATTACAAATGTCTTGTATGTAGATATTTTGGTGATTTGTTAAAGGATAATGCCTTTGATTACAGGTAGATTCTATTTTGGTGTACCTGGTAAAGTGATCAGATCTGTGAAGTGTAAAATAAGGTTGATTAACAAATGGAGTGTTATGATTGGTCCGTTTGAATATGAAGGGAGGGGACCAGGTTGATAAAGACAAAGGAAATGTTGCAGAGGGGGAGGGGTGTTTGTTGGAACAGTAGCCAACAATTTAGTTATTCCCTTTTGTGTTTTGTTGAGTGAGTTGTACTTTGAATAGTTTTTTATTTTTATTTTTTTATTAATTTATTTTTGTTAAATTTTGATTTTCAATGGAGATTTTGCTTTGGCTTCATTCACACCTGTTTGAAAATGGTGGCTCATGGAAATAAAAAGACACTTTCTTGGATTTTTTCAGAGTTTTGCCATTTCTTTTACTGCTAGTTAGCCCCTGCACCGACCATCTTACCACATGATGTATCCACAGTATCCCTTTTACTTCGCTCTTCAGGAGACTTTTTGTTCCATTTCTCTGGATCAACATAAACACTACTCCTTTTCTCTGCAGATTTAGTAAAGTGTTTGTCTTGTGGGGCGACTTTCCTGTTTGAGGCCATGTCGTAAATTTCCTCTTTCATGAGGAGGCCTCATTGCAATTACTTTATGATTAGCCTCGGCCTGTCGGTGATAATATTCACGCTGTGCAGGTTTTGAGGTCTGCCTCCCTTTCTGTGTGAAAGACCGATCCTTCGCTCCTCCCTTTTCTTTAATCAAGGCCGACTTTCTGTCATATTTTAAAGACCAGCCGAGGGTGAGTTTATAGCCGCCTTATGGCCATTGCCTTCACACACACAAACACACACACACACCCACACACACAATTTCTCCACCAATGTTGAGCATTCCCAGTTTAATAAAGAGGGCTTCCATTATGCTGGGAGTTACAGCATCCTTTCCTGAATGCCACACAGACACACACACACACACACACACACACACACACACGTTCCCAAATCAAGTAAATAAGAAGAATAAGAATGTACAATACAGTCATTCACATACTTGCTGTTGCTCTATTAAATTGGTCATTCTAATGAAAAGCTGACTTGCTAATTGAATTTGTTTAGATTTTTTATTTAATTACATTTTTGTGTGTGTGTGTGTGTGTGTGTGTGTGTCTTATTTTGATGCATTCATTTCTGAAAAAATGCCATGGATGTTGCAGGACCTTACTGCAGATGTGCCATAAGATAAACAGCCTGCAGTAATCACACAGCGGTTAAAAATCTGGAACGCAGAATAACACCAGAGTGAAATAAAAAGGTTCTTACTAAAGACAGAGTAAAAGAATTTGAGTTTGTTGAACAGTGAACAGTGAACAGAACACTTGGGTGAAAGGACTCCAGACATCTGAAAATGGGGGGAAAAACTGAAAAGGGGATGACAGAGAAACAACCATCAAACAACATCCATCTGGGCTGAACTTCAAGCAATACATCTGGAAGAACTGATCATGAACCGGTGAAGCATGGTGGTGGTGGTGTCTCTACATTACTACGATAGAAAAGAGGTGTTATTTGTGTAGTAACAGTGTTTAGCTCAGGAGTTATTGACTCAGGAAACTCCAATCTGTGAATATGTGACCAACTTCCTGCTCCTTCAGTTCTCTCCAGAGCTGGAAAGCTGATCCTATATTAACACGTCCTACTTCTTACCTTATCGTAAGTCTTTCTTCTCTTTCTTTCTTTGTTTTTATCCTCCATGTCAATGTTAAAACCACTTTTTGCTAATGTCACACATGCACTGAACACTCTCTCCGCCCATATTAACAGGACACGCCCCTTTCTGCTCATTGGCTACACGTTTGTTTTGATTTTTGTGTAGTTTGTCGTCCCGACTCAGTTTTCTGAAGCATTTCTCAAATATTACTTAACAGCACTTAATGGTCTCACACCACAGAACCTGAGAGATCATTTGGTTTTTTATGATCCGTCACACCTACATCAATCAGAAGGTGCAGGATATTTGGTAGTACCTCAAGTACAAAAGTCTCCAGCAGGGGGCAGAGCTTTTTCTCACAGAGCCCCACAGTTTAATTAGTGTTCAGGACTCAGACACAGTCTCAGTGTTTAAGTCCAGGATAAAAACACATTTGTTTAGTTTAGATTTTTATGAATATCTTTTCTTAGGTAAAGGAGCAGATCTGGAGGGTTCATGGTTATAGAGTGTTTGGTGAACTGGGATGTCTGGATGTTGTCTCCTTACCACCATCACAAGTCACTCAGGTCTGCAGACTGTGGAGTGGTGAGACGCTTTACATGCCAGGAAGCCCTCATGTCTGTGTCACCTTCTGGCTCTAGACGTTTAGTTATGATGTCATAGCTAGTCTTGATGGAGTCTCTGTCTGCACTTTACACATAATGTACATTGTCCATCACCTGATTACAATCACACCTAACAATTTTCTCCTCTCTGTCTCTCTAAAAAACATTAAAGCCAGACATTAAACAAAAAACCTTGAATAGTTTCAGCATTAACTTTATTATGCACATACACAAGAATAAAATGCACAAGATACCAGTTTAGATCTCATAATGTTTAACAGGTTCTGTCTGCTTCTCTGGATCTCCACCATGTTCCAGATAAAGGTTGTTGTAGGGATACTGCTTTGGGGCCTGCACACAAAACCAACATATTTAATACACAAATACATCCTAATATACAAAAATACATTCAAACAATGAAGTGAAAGACAAGCAGAAAATAGCTGATCTCCTGCTGGGATTTGCACACACTAGAGTTTACTCTCTAGAGTTTATACAGAGTGGTGTGGAAAAAAATCATCCTGTGAGCGGTAACACCTTGATTACAGAGGAGAATCAGAGTAGAAAGATCAGACTGGTCTGACCTGACAGAAGAGCACAAGAGAATCTCTGGTCATGTCATAAAAGCATGTGTTGGCCTGTTAGATGGAGACACACGACTGAGAACCCCCTTCACCATAGACTTGGAGGCTTGAGGATGGTCAACAGCTTCAGGTTTCTTCATGTTACTGCGGACTTCACATTGTCCACCCTCAATAAGGGACTAGTAAAGAAAGCTCACCAGCACCTCTTCTGTCCTCCACAGTACTGTTGCTCATCACGTACAGTCAGGTCCATAAATATTGGGACATCGACACAATTCTAACATTTTTGGCTCTATACACCACCACAATGGATTTGAAATGAAACGAACAAGTTGTGCTTTAACTGCAGACTGTCAGCTTTAATTTGAGGGCATTTACATCCAAATCATGTGAACGGTGTAGGAATTACAACAGTTTGCATATGTGCCTCCCACTTGTTAAGGGACCAAAAGTAATGGGACAGAATAATAATCATAAATCAAACTTTCACTTTTTTAATACTTGGTTGCAAATCCTTTACAGTCAATTACAGCCTGAAGTCTGGAACACATAGACATCACCAGACGCTGGGTTTCATCCCTGGTGATGCTCTGCCAGGCCTCTACTACAACTGTCTTCAGTTCCTGTTTGTTCTTGGGGCATTTTCCCTTCAGTTTTGTCTTCAGCAAGTGAAATGCACGCTCAATCAGATTCAGGTCAGGTGATTGACTTGGCTCTTGCATAACATTCCACTTTTTTCCCTTAAAAAACTCTTTGGTTGCTTTTGCAGTATGCTTTGGGTCGTTGTCCATCTGCACTGTGAAGCGCCGTCCAATGAGTTCTGAAGCATTTGGCTGAATATGAGCAGATAATATTGCTGAAACACTTCAGAATTCATTCTGCTGCTTTTGTCAGCAGTCACATCATCAATAAATACAAGAGAACCAGTTCCATTAGCAGCCATACATGCCCACACCATGACACTACCACCACCATGCTTCACTGATGAGGTGGTATGCTTAGGATCATGAGCAGTTCCTTTCCTTCTCTTTCCATCACTCTGGTACAAGTTGATCTTGGTCTCATCTGTCCATAGGATGTTGTTCCAGAACTGTGGAGGCTTTTTTAGATGTTGTTTGGCAAACTCTAATCTGGCCTTCCTGTTTTTGAGGCTCACCAATGGTTTACATCTTGTGGTGAACCCTTCTGTATTCACGCTGGTGAAGACTTCTCTTGATTGTTGACTTTGACACACATACACTTACCTCCTGGAGAGTGTTCTTGATCTGGCCAACTGTTGAAGGATGTTTTCTTCACCAGGGAAAGAATTCTTCGGTCATCCACCACAGTTGTTTTCCGTGGTCTTGGGGGTCTTTTGGTGTTGCTGAGCTCACCGGTGCGTTCCTTCTTTTTAAGAATGTTCCAAACAGTTGTTTTGTACACGCCTAAAGTTTTTGCTATCTCTCTGATGGGGTTGTTTTGTTTTTTCAGCCTAATGATGGCTTGCTTCACTGTTAGTGACAGCTCTTTGGATCTCATCTTGGAGAGTTGACAGCAACAGATTCCAAATGCAAATAGCACACTTTAAATGAACTCTGGACCTTTTATCTGCTCATTGTAATTGGTATAATGAGGGAATAACACACACACCTGGCCATGGAACAGTGTAGAAGCCAATTGGCCCATTACTTTTGGTCCCTTAACAAGTGGGAGGCACATATGCAAACTGTTGTAATTCCTACACCGTTCACATGATTTGGATGTAAATGCCCTCAAATTAAAGCTGACAGTCTGCAGTTAAAGCACAACTTGTTCGTTTCATTTCAAATCCATTGTGGTGGTGTATAGAGCCAAAAATGTTAGAATTGTGTCGATGTCCCAATATTTATGGACCTGACTGTATTTTCTGTTTTTCTGCAGCATTTTGTGTCATTTCTAGAGACTGTTGTGTGTGAAAATCCCAGATGGAGGGCAGAAGTTATAAAAAAAAACTCAAACTAGCCCATCTGACACCAAGTCATATCACAGTTACAGTCTCAGAGATCAGACTTTTTCTTCAGTCTGCTTTACATGAACAGTAAACTGCAGCTCTTCACCTGAATCTGTAGGATTTTATACATTGTGCTGCTGCCACATGATTGGTTGATTAGAGAACTCCTTAAAACAATGGTGTTCCTAATAAAGTGGACAGTGTGTGTGTACAGTTATGCTGACGGTTAGAGGTGCTACACATGAGGGAAACCTGTTTGTGTGTTTGACTGAGCAGCCAAACACTAACAAAACACTGCTATACACTTCAGTCTCAATACAGTCCAGATTTATCTGTTTGATGTATTTTCTGTACATTTATTATGTACGTGTAGTATTACTACTTTAAAGGTATATTGCCCTAATGGCTGTACTGTAGTGTGTGTGTGTGTGTGTGTGTGTGTGTGTGTGTGTGTGTGTGTGTGTGTGTGACTTACTACAGGTTGGTAAGCAGGGAACACCTCCCCCAGGCCAAACATGACCATCATGAAGGTGAAGAACCCTAAGAACCGCTTGCACATAGTGGACCAGTCGACGGGGCTGGGAGACGTGTCCACTCTGTTCCTGATGTACATGTCAAAGTCAAAGTGAATCTACACACACACAAACACACACACACAGACTTTGAGGCTAATAAAGTCTGTACATCACACAAATGTGCTATAAATTAGATTAAGTCTGATTATATTGACAATGCAGATCCCTGAACCCAGAGGGACTTAAAGATGTCTACAGATATTATAATTTACATTTATCTCGTGTAAACAACTGAGCAGAAGTCTTTGGTAAGGGGTCCAGCAGGAGCAGCTGGGTGGTGCAGGGGTTTGAACAGAATGTCTTACCCATTGAGCTTCCACAGTCCCAAACACAGGGGATGTAAATCATTATGCACATTATGATTTGTTTCAGTTTGGTTTATTTAGGTATGATACAGTTCACTTTGTTTGTGTGATTTGTGGTTGATTCTATTTACATTTACAGCATTTGGCAGATGCCCTCATCCAGAGCAACGTACAGTAATGCTTAAGTCTCTATATTTGATCTGTATATATTTCTTTTTGCACATTACATTCCAATATCCCATTTAACTGCTGCTACTACATATCGTCGCTGTCAGATGGAATCCTCATATCTCCAAAACCGTTATTTTTCAGGACATTAAAAAAACGCTGTACCTTATCTGCAGTGCACAGGGTTTAGTCAATGCTCATTCATATTTTTAAACTAATTTTAATTGTATGTATTAATTAATTTATTTTTATTCTTATTTTTTATTACATATATATACACATACACACACAGCCTTTTTTCTGTCCTTGTCTCACACTGTTGCACTAGGACTTAATTCCTTAGCTCTGTTGTTGTTTTTTTACCTTGTTTTATGTAGCTTTATGTCATTTTTTGCAACTCCATGGTCCTGGAGAACTTTGTCTCATGTCACTGTGTACTGCATCAGCTTATATATTGTTGACAATAAAATGACAATAAAAGCTACTTGACTTGATCTTATTCACTTTGACCAGACGTGATTGGGTTTGGTTGTGTGTGGTGTGAGTGAGTGAGTGTAGGTGTACCGGCTCTCCCCAGTTCCTCCGCAGGTCTGGATGGTCCCACTGGTACCAGGGGTCTCGCTCATGCTGGGAGCGGTCCGGCAGAGCTGGATAATCGCCATAGCTACAGCAAAAACAAACAAAAATAAAGCAACATCTGACACTGATTACTCCATGAACTTCATTTTATGTGCATGAAATATAATCTATAAATTGTGTTTTTTATTAAACCACAGAACTGAATACAGAAAGACAACCGGGACACAACACCAAACTAGACCTCCACAGCGCAGAGCCACAGTATTAATAAAGAAGAGTAATCAATTTCCTGTTTACAAAATTTATAAAGGATTGCTGTAACATTCTGAAGGCCTTTGGTTTTGTGCTATTAAGATGTGGGTGAGCATTATAACATGTGACATATATAAGTAGCATTTCAATCAGTATGACACACAGTGAGTGTACATTCAAATTACCATCAAGTGACAATTCTCATATCACCCAGTACATGTACACCCCGGTGTAATACACCCAGTACACCCCGGTGTAATACACCCAGTACACGTACACCCCGGTGTAATACACCCAGTACACGTACACCCCGGTGTAATACACCCAGTACACGTACACCCCGGTGTAATACACCCAGTACACGTACACCCCGGTGTAATACACCCAGTACACGTACACCCCGGTGTAATACACCCAGTACACGTACACCCCGGTGTAATACACCCAGTACACGTACACCCCGGTGTAATACACCCAGTACACGTACACCCCGGTGTAATACACCCAGTACACGTACACCCCGGTGTAATACACCCAGTACACGTACACCCCGGTGTAATACACCCAGTACACGTACACCCCGGTGTAATACACCCAGTACACGTACACCCCGGTGTAATACACCCAGTACACGTACACCCCGGTGTAATACACCCAGTACACGTACACCCCCGGTGTAATACACCCAGTACACGTACACCCCGGTGTAATACACCCAGTACACCCCGGTGTAATACACCCAGTACACCCCGGTGTAATACACCCAGTACACCCCGGTGTAATACACCCAGTACACCCCGGTGTAATACACCCAGTACATGTACACCCGGTACTCCCAGTTAACAAGCTGACTGGTGTGGGGGTTTGAATGTCTTATGCCACTTAAACAAATAGCTAACTAGCCAAGTGTAATAAGTAAATGTAGCTTTTTACTGGTTCACTTTATCTGGAATTCACTGAACAGAAGGTTTTATTCACCATAATTCATGCAGTTCAGCCTACAATGTTATGGTTTGATGTACTGTAACACAACCTCAGGTATATACGGCTTCAACAGTTTTTATTCTTCACAGAAGGTGTGTCTTTCACACAGACTTTCATTTTTGTAGCATATATATATATATATATATATGCCTTTTTAAGGGAAAAAAGGACTCCATATTGAAAGCTATGGTATATATGTATATATATATATATATATATATATGTATATATATTGTGACGACGGAGCATGCACCGCCGTCCCACACAGCCCAGATATCACTCCTCGCCCCCCCCCCAAAAAGCGCTAAAAAGGCAGCGATTAAGCACCGTGGACAGCACCGCTGAGAAAGCGCTAAAAAGGGATTCAGCGTGCAAGGCGGGGCGGCAGAATTCCCGCCGAAAAGCTGAGAGCCAATCAGGAGCGCCGCTGTAGCACTCACCCTCTGGCTGTGCAACACACGGGAGAGCCAGTCTCAGCGGCTACCGGGAGGTAAGGGGGGCGTGCCTAATGGAACGAATAGACGTTATCCCTTTGGCATTCTTTTCAAGGACCTCCCGCGGATCCAGAGCTTCAGATCGCCGATCCAGCCCATGGTATACTCCTGGAGAAGGACTGTTTCCCCTGGTCACAGCGCCCCCCCCCTTCTGCTGTCTGGAATTGGAGCCGGGATCTCTTCCCAAGCACCGCAAAGGAAGGAACTGATTATTATATTCTTTCTCATTTACCTTTTGCTGCATTAAGATTGCACCAACCTGGGAGGAATAATAAAATCACGACCTTGCTTGCCTTAATCCCGTCTCTATGCTTGTTCCTTTGTGTCCCAATCCCTCTAAGTGCGCTACAATATATATATACGTATATATATACATATATACCATAGCTTTCAATATGGAGTCCTTTTTTCCCTTAAAAAGTACACTAACCTTCAGAACCAGGTGGAAAATAAGTACATCTTATAAGTAAGTACACCTTTAGCAAAAAGTGTGAATGAGGACCAAACACCTCCAGTCTGGTCTCATCAGTAAAAAAGTCACATGGTAGCGCTTAGCATTAAATGTTCTGACCTTGAATTGAATTTGATAGAACACAAAGTGGATAAGTAAAGTTATTTTCTTTTCATTAATGAATTAACATGTGTTGGTTGTGTGATGCACCATCTGTATTCTCCCCCTTAATAAACTACACATATGTGAGACTCTAGCAATATGTTATACACACACATGAATGTGTACACGCGTGCATGTGTGTGTGTGTAACCAACCCCTGTCCATTATCAGGGTACGGCTGGTAGTCCTCCAGTCTTAAGTTGTACTTCTTTGCGGCAGCAGCTCGCTCTTCAGCAGTGCGAGGATACGGTCCAGGAAGCCCATCCTGAGAGAGACCAGAGGCTGCACAAGCACAAACACACACGTTTTACACACATACATATTGTGTACATATGTTTACAATCCTCCTACTGTTTAGTAGTGTCTTGCACATTGCCATAATAATCTTAATCTGTAATCTTAATCTGTCTTGCACTATATTGTATTGTGTGAACTGTTTGTCTTACACTGTTTGCACTACACTGCATAACGATGCACTTTTATTTTGTAGTCATTAGCTCTGTGTTGTTTTATGTAGCACCATGGGCCTAGAGAAGGTTTGTTTCATTTCACCAAGCACTGCGTCAGCTATATAGGGTTAAAATAACAATAAAAGCTTCTTGAATTGACTTGACATCCAAAACCACAGTCAGGTGAAGTGAAGAACATTGTCATATGTTGTGAATGACGCTGGAGGATAAGTGGCTAGTGAAGGCTAACAGTCTGGTCAAAGCCCACAGAAGAGCTCATTCTGTAATAAAGTGCTTTACATTAGATACGAACTCTAACCACTTCACATGACCTGCTGTTCTCCAACACACCGACATAATAACTCACTGCCCTGTAGGTGGCGCTGTAATGAGCTCATCAGTATTCACTTCACCTGAAGGTGGGTTTAATGTTATGGCTGATCGGATTGTAATAAAGTGATGAGTATATTTTATATTTTAGCAGTAAAATACGGATCAGTGAAATAAAGCCCGTTTCTCTCACGGGCTTTTCGGCTCTTTATAATTAATCAGTTTTTTACTAGCCGGATTTTTACTTTTTCTCTCTTCTGTTTTCTCATGAATCTATAAACAAGTGCGGAAATGTGCCGTATACAGCATAGAAAGAGCATAAATGTATAATAATAATAATAATAATAATAATAATAATAATAATAATAATAATAATAATCATTATAATAAACTCCACATTTTCTAATACTGAGAATAAAGTTATAATACATCCGAGCAGGTTTTAGTGTAAACACCACAGTTTAATCAGTAATATATAATATTTACACCAACCTGCTCTCGCGGAAATTAATTTATAAATTATTTGCCCTTTGTTTTTGCACATAATCCTGCGACCTCCTACCAGCGCCGCCATTTTCGCAGACTTTCAGCAAAGCGCATGCGCACTACTCAACCTTCCGGCGGAAATACGTAATCGATAATGTCGGATAAACAGATGCCTTATTATTACAGTCAAATCTACAGGAAAATTTACGTCATTTAAATGTAAAATTACATTTTAAAATAAATAGAAAATATATTTTTATATTCAGTCTTATAATGACAGGAAACCAATTGAATAATCCAAATAATTACAACAATACTGAACAAATACAAAAATAAATAAAAGCCAATCAGTAAAATGTGTAAGTTTACATCACCCTACAGAAACCTTCCCTGATTTAAAACACTTCAGGCACTTTGTCACTGGTTTTCAGAAAATCAATAATAATAATTGTAACAATTATAAATAAATAATACAAATTTGGACCGCTCTGGGATTCTATATTTTTTCACAGACTCAACAGATGCACTGGAGTCATTTAGAGATTGATGTTGTTTAGATTTTTTAAACCTTAATTTATTTTTATTCTGTTTTTTTTTTTTTTTTTTTTTTTTTTTTTGGACAATGGCAATTGTTAAAGGTTCTATACAAATAAATTGAGCTGAAATGAATTTAGTTACTCGGATGAGAAGTACATTTTCTAATAAAACACTCCTTTACATTAACCAGAAGCAATGTATATATATGTATATATGTATAGCAATGTATATTTTATATATATATATATATATATATATATATATATATATATATATATATATATATATATATATATATATATATATATATTATTTATATATATTTATAATTATTTATAATTATAAATATATTTATTATATTTATAATTTATAATTATTTCTTCAACTCTGTGATAATCTATTTTCCCCGACTTTCTGTTATGTTGCACATGTTTGCTAAATTACATAGAAAACTTACAGATCCTAAATTCAATTGTGACCTACAAAATGATTCATATTCAACCACTGATCACATGATCTTACAACCATTCTCTTGTTATTTTCATCTGTGGCCAAACAGTTTCCTTAAAAAAATGTATATTTAAAAAAGTTTAAAAATAAGTTACTATATATCTCTAACATTTATATCTAATAAGCAAGCCGGAGGCGACGTTGGCAATACGTACAGTATATCAATACTCCTTGAGATGATATATTAAAATGTATAAAATGACCTTCAGGTGTATCACATCATGTGCAAATTATTAGAACATTGTTACAGAGCATTTTGAAGAAGATTTGTCTTTTTTAATCCTTAGACATTTAGTTTTGTTTGCTCTTAATTGTTGAAGTGAGAGGTTTCACCATCGTGAGATACAAAGAGCTCTCTGAGTCTGGTAAGGGATATAAAGTGACGTGACACACAGCTAAGTACGGTGATCCATACTCAGAATTTGTTCTCAGCATTTAACCCATCCAAAGTGCACACACAAAGCAGTGAACACACACACACCGTGAACACACACCTGGAGCAGTGGGCAGCCATTTATGCTGTGGCACCCAGGGAGCAGTTGGGTGGGTTCGGTGCCTTTCTCAAGGGCACCTTAGTCGTGGCCGGCCCGAGACTCGAACCCACAACCTTAGGGTTAGGAGTCAAACTCTCTAACCATTAGGCCACGACTTTAAGATCTTAAAAGAATTTGTAATCAGCCATTCCACTGTCTGAAAATCATTTAGAAGCGGAGAACATTTAAAACAACTGCCAACATGACCAGGTCAGGACATCCAAGTAAATTCACCCCAAGAGCAGACCACAAAAACTAAAATATCACGAGACAGATATCATACAGCAACCTGCTGCTACAGTTAATGTCAAAGTGCATGAATCTATGATCAGAAAGAGACTGAACTGATGATGATAATTAAAACAACTTTAATGATCATGGGAGGTGTGAAGGAGGAAACTTTTACTGTCTAAGAACAACATGAGGACAAGACGTTCAGTGAATAAAGTCAGAGACAAAGGATGAGACTTCTGTAATAATGTGTGTAGGAGCTATTTGTCTATTTTTTTGTGTAATGTTAAAATTTAGTTTATTTGTTAAGTTTTTTATTTTTTGGTCTTTTGTGTTAATTTATGTTAATTAGAATATGTTTACTTTTCTTAGTATTCTTCTAACTGGATTTTTTAGTATTTCTTTTCTATTGGTTTAGGCCATGAATGGCAGCCCAGAATGCACCTGGGTGGGTCTATGCTTTTTTTTTACCAGTTTGTCAAGCCAGTTGGGCACAAGGAGCAGGAGATGCAAAATTGTTTGTTTGCCTGCAAACCCTTTAATAAAGTTCACCAAATGCATCGTCTGGCTTGGACTCAATCTTTTAACTGCGTAAACCACAACTCATGGTGTATATTGGTGATTATTTTAGTTATTTTGGAATTAAGATTGATTCATTTCTTTTTTATTTTTTTTTAATTTTATTTAATTTGACAAATGGTCACTACAATGTGCTGTGGACAGATGAGTCTAAAGCTGGATTATTTGAAGACCATAACAGAGGGAATGTTTGGTGTAAACAAAATAAAGCATTTCAGCAAAAGAACCTCATACTAACTGTGAAACATGGAGGTGGAAGTGTTCTGGTTTGGAGATGCTTTGATGCAGCAGGACCTGGTCAGCTTACCATCATATAATCCAGTATGATTTCTATATTGTATCAGAAGGTTCTATCGGAACATGTGAGAACTTCTGACACAACACACTGAAGCTGAAGCAGAACTGGACCTTAAAACATGACAAAAACATCTCAGTAAATCCACCAAGGACTCTCTGAACAGTAAAAACCGAGTCAAAGCCCAGATCTAAGTCCTATAGAGATCCTGTGTGGTGATGTGAAATGGACTGTGGATGTAAGAAGCCCCTCAAACACACAGCTGAAAGAGTTGTGCATTGAGGACTGGGGGGAAAATTTCTTCCATTCGATGTCAGAAACTGGTAGATGTCTAAAGAAACGTCTCATTAAGGTTATTTCAGCCTAAGGAGGAAACACTAGCTATTAGGACACGGGGTGTACTAACTTTTTCATCAGATTAAGTACTAATTTTTGTTGATTTCTTTTCTTTTATAAGTGAAAACAAAGTGATTTATTGTTGTTTACATGAAATTACATCACTTTCATCTACAGGTACAAATTAAAACTAGATCAGAAATTGTGGACATTTCTTAATACAGAACTTAATATTTAATGGGGTGTCCTAATTTTTCAGATGACTGTATATCATGCAGGTCTGTAATCAGCCAATCACGTAACAGCAGCGAAATTAATAAACTCGTACAGATTCAGATCAAGAGTTGAAGTTAATGTACACACCAGGGTACCACGGAGGGGCAGCAACAGTGAAATATACGAGCTGGGCCCCGGTCGAGGATGTCTCCCCCTCCACCACCATTGGTCTTCAAGATCCCCACCTGAAACCGTTAACCCCCTTGGTGAGATGGAGTGCCACACTTTGATCATCGGAGACGCCATCATCCACCATGTCTATTCTACTGCGGCTTAAGGTAAGATACGCACTTGCTGTTTACCTGGTGCTTGTGTTCTTGGTGTCGCTGCACAGGTACCTGGGATCCTGAGCAAGAACACCGGAGCTGTTGTACTTCATGCCGGCAAGAACAACTTCAGAGATCCTGAAGAGGGACCTCAAGACACCGGTGGAGACAGGTCGCAGCACATCGCCCATGGCAAGGATCATCGTGTCTGGACCGCTTCCCACGTACCAGCGAGGAATTGAGAGGTTCAGTAGACTTTTTGCCTTAAATGAATGGATACAGTCATGGTCTACATCAATCTACTCTTTATTGGTAACTGGAATGTTTTCTGAGAGCGCCCTAGGATATTCCGTGCTGATGACCTGCACCCCAGCAGAAATGGAGCGGAACAATATGTCCAGGGCAATGCACACCTTCACTACTGTACAATTTAAGTCTTAATTCTGATAGTTATCCTTCATCTCATCATCACATTGATACAAATACACACACAGCTCATCCTATAAAAACTGTGTCTGTTCCCCGAGCAGTGAGATCAAAAAGTAAATGCATGAGAAGTTCTCTAAATAATCTTACTGTAATTAGACCAGAAAAAATGTCAAAGAAACAA
>NC_083461.1:320319-342554 GCF_030014155.1 Tachysurus vachellii
ACAATGTGTGGCGGGTTAGGATATGCGAAGAAAAGTGTTCCACTGTGCTGTAATGTATATGTGGTGATAATAAAGCCCCCCCACCCCACCCCACCCCACCCCAACTAAAACCTCAACAAGGCCATTAGGCAAAGGCATGAAACTTCAGAAAGTCTACATTGTTCCCACCGGGGTTTCACTGTGTTCTCTAAATTACTACCCAAATGCAGTAGTCATCTCCAAACATCCAATAAACTCTGATTTGATTTAATTCAATTTAGGGAAATCTAAAGAATGTAGGTAACGAGAGGCATCATCAAAGCTAAAAGAAGACAAACAGTAAGTTAGTTAAACAGAGAGTGCAGAAAGTCTCTTAAGGACACAAAGTGAAGAACAAAAAGTTTGAATGCTTACATCCTTCACATCTCAGGTATGTTTCATTTTTCTACTGGAATTAAATTGTTTTTATAAGATTTAAGAAGGTTGAGCAAGAAAAAGTTTTAAACAGCATGATATGTGGGATATTTTTTGGTCTAATTGTATTCATTAAGGTTGTGCAGTGATCATTGCTTCTAGGTTTTAGAAACACTAAACACTAAAACATTAAAGTTAAGAATTTTTTTGCCCACTGTGACCCCAGGCTCATTCATTAGGGATCAGAATCTCCATCTTTGTTATAATGTCTATTGTGAAAGTGTCACGAGTCGCGGGATAAAAACGGACCCAAATGCAGGACAGCTTAACAAAAACAGGATTTATTAACTCAAAAAACACGAAACAGGACAAAGACAAACCAGACGAGGACAACAGAAGACAACAGGGGATTCCGCCCTGCACAAGGCAACGTGGCTCAACTAAACAGTACAAATAATTATTCAGACATAAGGGACAGGTGTGCAGAGGCGGGGAGGAAACAACAAGGGCGGGGCAGACACGTGAACAAGGAACATAAACAAAAAGGCACATGGCCAAAGTCCGGGCAGAGTCCTGACATAAAGGTAATTTACTACTAATTTATAAACACCTTTCCATTTAAGTACAATCTTCTTAATTAATGTTTTAGTAAAATATTGTGTAAATGTGTATGAGCACCAAAAATATGGTGAACCAAAAAGTGCAGGCACATTCTATGGAATTTATATGTAATGGTGCTTAAAACTGCAGCACAAGCAAAAGGGACTTAAACAATAGAGTTTAAAGCAGAAACGCAGAAGTGCAGATTATTATACTGTAAATGCTGTAAATAAAAAATCAATAATTCAACTTGACAATATTGTTCATATTTAAAAATACAGTAATTCATGCAAGTTGTACTATTTGAAGTCAATCAGCAGAAGTTTACATTAGATTACATATGTCTTCTTGTGCACTTGTGCACTCAGGAGCATGAAAAGGGTCTTCAGAATTTACAGGATTATTTAATACCAATTTATTTTGCAAATTAATTTGTAAATGATTTAGGAATAAATCTGTTTGCAATTAAAAGTATATTAAAGTCTAAAGTCTGAAACTTTCCATAGGTTGCTGTGTATGAATCTGAGTGGCCTGTAAGAAGACCTGAGCTCAACCCAAATCAACACCATTGGGAGAAGCTTGGACTTGAATTGAAACACCAACTTTGCACCAGACCTTCTCACCTGTAAACAGTGCCTGACTAAAAACAGGGCTCTTACACCAAAGGACTTAACATAAATAACTTCATATAATATAAAAAAATATAGAAAGGACAATAACAATAATACTGATAAAGTAACTATAAATAATGTCCTTTCTACAACAGTTTGTATTCCAGTGGAGTTGTGTGACCAAGAACACCTGAGGAACTAACATGTTCATTACAGACAAACCTAATTCCTTCCTGCCGAAGTCAAATGTTCACTGATGAAGAGCTGAGCACAAAGTTGCTAATCAAAACTAAAAGGCCAGTGGGAGCAAGCAGGATGGTGGATGGATAGTTACAGCATTATAACATAAATAAGTGTGTGTGTGTGTGTGTGTGTGTGTGTGTGTGTGTGTGTGTGTGTGTGTGTGTGATTTACTATTATATGCATTAATACATTTTGGGGAATATTTTTATAAACTGCAATAAAAAAAGTTAGTTATTTCTGACACAGATTTTTTGATAAAATCCTTTGCTTCCTTACAGGAGTTGTCCACATTGTTCTGTCTGTCACTCGTAAGTACTATCTGGTCCAGCAGAGGAAAACTTGGAGTGATGCTCAAAAATACTGCTGGTCCTTTGGTAATGAGACACTTCTTATAAATAAATGGGGTGAAAAACAGCCAAACAATTTAGGTGGATGTCAAGAGTGTGGAGCAATAACTATAAATGGTTGGGATGATAAAGCAAGTATGTCCTCATACAACTTTGTATGATTTAATAGTGAATAGCTATGTATAAGTTTTCCTATTATGTCAGTACAGAATGTAACCCTAACCCATGTCCATGTTTTAGTTTGTTTACTAAATGTCTTCTCTTATTTGCAAATGATATTAAGTAAAGTTTAGGATATGGTTAACAACTGCTGTGCTTTCCCTATGGTACATGTATATTTGATTTATTTATCTTTACTTTTTTTCTGAAAAAAAAAAAAAATACAAAAGATTTTGGTCTTTGATACATCTAGTTTTTAAAACATTTAGATTTTTGGAATATTTAAGTTTAGTTATGTGATTATCACAGACATGAAAACTTGCCCTGAAAGGTACATTCTCATCTCTACTAAGATGGCGTGGATTAAAGCTCAGAGTTACTGTAGACAGTATTACACAGACCTGACCAGCATAAGAGATGAAACAGAATACTTAATTATATATGATATGGCAACTCCTTTAGAAACATTGACTTGGATTGGTCTGTTCAGAGACTCCTGGAAGTAGATAGACCAAAGTAAAGTTTCTAAGAGCACCTGGACAACCTGACTATATACAAGAGAAAGAATATTGTGGTTATTTAAATAACCATGAGACTGTAAATGCACTCGGCTCAGACATAATGCCTTTCTTCTGTTACTCAGGTGAGTTAAAATCTTATTCCGTCTCATCTGACTGCTCTCCAAATGCAATGTGTTAATAGTTCTCATATCTGTTTTCTCATGTGGTTTTCATCATTTCTACCTTCAGCAAACAAACGGCAACAAATCTTGAAATTGAAGGTTCGATCCAATCAGGATGCAAATAATCCTGCATTAAAGGTGGCCATCATGAAGCAGTTATGTATCATCCTCTACAGTACTCACTGTTTGTCATGTACTATAATCATAAAAGAAAACGTTTCTGTTGTGTTTTAGTTTTTGAGTTTTACAGGTTTTATATATTATATTTTACATTTTTGGAGGCACATATTTAGTGATAAATGTTTCATTCTGTTGTTCAGATAAATCAAAAAATAAAGTATCATGGATGGCAGAGATCATCAGTGTGAAATGGAGAGAGCAACCAGATGGGGTGCCATTTCAAAAGGTGAAACAAAAGAATACTACAATAGGAAAATGAGACCTTTAGATAAAAATTGATTTACCTTAGGTAATTTTTTATTTATTACCCTGTTTCTGTTTGAATATAAACTGTATACAATTATTTTACTATTATCAAAATATCTGAATAGAAATTGTGAATGTGATTCCCGCTGCCACTGCTGGGCCCCTGGGCAAGGCCCTTAACCCTCAATTGCTCAGTTGTATAAAATGAGATAAGGGCGTCTGATAAATGTTGGAAATGTAATGTAATGTAGTCTTGCCTTCATGTGGTAAACACCAGACTGAGTATTTGTGAAACCTTAAATAGCCAGTGGAGATGTTTGTCATTAATTCCTACTCTCTTTGTCTCCCTCTAGTGCCAGACCAGTGCCATGGCTGTCTGTCCTTTACAGATATATAAGATCTTATTTTATCCTAACCTAAAGTAACATAAAATAGGATAATTTTAGAAGTAAAGATGGAGGAAGTGGAGTGTATTGTGTAGACCATACTGTACTTACCTAAGTCCTTAGCTCTGTCTATGTTTAATGCAGCACCAGAATCCGGGAGAAACATTTTATTGTGTACTGCAACAACTATTTATGGTCAAAATGACAATAAAAGCTTCTTGACTTGACTTGACTTCTTGACTCTTGAGCATTAGCCTGACATCTAGCCACCACCCACAATCTAACTGTCAGGCAGAACAGCTCAACCAGGAAATCGGCCGCTACCTCAGAACCTACTGGCACAGAAAACAGCATCGATGGAGTGAATTTCTACATTGGGATGAATGGGCTCAGAACAGAGACAATATTGTTCGTAGATGCCCACACCACCCGTTCACAATCGGGGATCAGGTGTGGCTCTCTACTCGTATCCTCAAACCAAAACTCCTCTGTCGGAAACTAAGCCCTCGCTTCATTAGCCCATTCCTATATCAGCAAACAAGTGAACTGTGTCACCTACAGACTCCAACTCCCCAATCAGGAAAATAACCGGGAGGAACGCCCCTCCTCCAGACATTTACGGATTTCCCACCTGTTGTGTTTGGGCATTACTGGATGCTGAAGGTGGCACCTTTAGAATCTCATGGACTGGAAGGGGTATGGCTTAGAAAAACAATCTTTCTCGTGTAAAGATATCCTAGACCCAGCTCTTACGGCGAGTTCCACCGAGTTCACCCAGACAAACCAGGCCCCAGGCCCTGGGGCAGACCTCCAGAGAGAACACCAGAAGGTGTTTGTAGAGGGGGGCATGACCCATAACATCCTCCCCAAACAGTTTGGATTTGTTTGTGACTGCTTCCTAATAAATCTGCACATGAATCCTACACCACCTGCTCTCTGGGAGTCATTACACTAATATATAAAATGTAAATATAAAGATAACTTGATAAGCAGCTTCTGTCCTTTAGTGGTCATTCGCTCCCTCCAGTCAGATTTGGTTAAAGTAAATTCTATGTAAAGTATTAAAACAAGACTAAAACAATTTGCATACGTCAACAAGATTAAACAAATATATATAAGCCACTTGTTTAGATCCTGCTTCAAGTCTCTGAAGGTCACTCAGTAAAAAGATCAACAACATTGTTTATTTTCTTCATATATCTGGTAGGTTTTAAAACGACTGCAACACTTTATCTAAATTTAGGATAATTCATGGCATAGTGTTACCCATGAAATGACATTAACTTGGATCTTGATTTTGTCTTTTAGTCCTCTTGTGCAGACAATGTGCACACTTGGTTGTTGTTGCTGTAGTTTAATTTTTTTAATTTTTTTTTTGCACATATATATACAATATATATATATATATATATACTGTATGTGTGTGTAACCCTAAGGTTGTGGGTTCGAGTCTCGGGCCAGCAATACCACGACTGAGGTGCCCTTGAGCAAGGCACCAATTCTGAGTATGGGTCACCGTACTTTGCCGTATGTCATGTCACTTAAAATTAAATCAAAATATAATAATCCCTATGATGCTTATATCACATATTTGCAGGAAAAATTACATATTTGCATTAAACATTATCACACATTTGTCTCTGCATCACAAACATGTACTGAACATTGTTTAGCAACTAAATGCAACATATATTGCATGAATATTTCAACAAGCAATATAAATATTAAATATCTACAAAAACATATGTATATAACATTAGCCATTTAGGAGCTAATTACAAATAGCAATCTACATAACAACATATGAATTACTCACCACACTGGGAATGTGTTATAAACTGCATAATAGATATTAATTATTCAGAATTAATAATAAATGCTATAAATTTAAAAATCACATACTAGGTAGCAGCAAAAACACAGGTGGTAGATGGAGTATTTTGTTTACAGTCTTATAACAGAAATATAGGAAAAAAAATATTACCACAAAATTTAAACAATACAAGATAATATAAATCATTCATTGTAGACACTTTATAAACTGACACTCATCTATAGGCTGTAATAAAGCCTAAAATTTAAAAAAAAAAAAAATTTTGATCAGAAGCATTATAGTTGAAAAAAAATGTTTATCAGTGACTATAACAGTCAAGCAGATCCTGAGGCTGTGGAAGAGGTAGAATTATATGATCCGCTGTCATAGAAATGATTGTAGTTTACATTATATTTACATATATTTACATTTACAGCATTTGGCAGACGCCCTTATCCAGAATGACGTACATAAGTGCTTAAATCTCTAACATACATTGATGCTGGTTCACTAGGTTACATACTTAAAGGTGGGGTCTCCAATTTTTGAAAGCCAATGTTGACATTTGAAATCACCAAAACAAACACGCCCCTAACCCAAATGGGTCCCACCCCTGTATCAATAGCTCCGCCCACACATACATATGTAACCCAGACAAATAATGGAAAGAAATGTGTCTTTATCATAGCTGAAGGGAAGAACAATACGATTGCAGATAAACAAACAAGCAAAAATGACACACAAGCATAATCATGTAAAGGACAAAGGCATATATTAGTTCTGTGTAACAAAACAAAACCAACGTTACTCACCTATCGAGAAGGAAAAAAGCGCCTCGGCGTCTTAAGTAAAGTTGGTCACATATTCACAGATTGGAGTTTCCCGAGTCAATAACTCCTGAGCTAAACACTGTTACTACACAAAACACGGTTGTAGCTGCGTCTCTACATTACTACGATAGAAAAGAGGTGTTATTTGTGTAGTAACAGCGTTTAGCTCAGGAGTTATTAACTCGGGAAACTCCAATTCCGACTCAGTTTTCTGAAGCATTTCTCAAAAATCTGAGACCCTACCTTTAAGATACCATGAGATGAAAGAGTTTCAAAGTTGTTTTGTTTTTTTTAAATGCAAAAGATAGGGAAAGAAGTTCTAGTTGAAGTGTTTCCTGAATAAGTAGGTCTTCAACCGTTGTTTGAAAATATCCAGTGACTCAGCTGTCCGGACCTCTAGGGGAAGTTCGTTCCACCACCTTGGTGCAGAACAGAGAAGAGTCTTGTAGTAAACTTACCTCTTACCCTGAGAGATGGTGGAACCAGTGGAGCAGTGCTGTAGATCTGAGGGTGTGAGGTGCAGTGTGAGGAGTGATGAGGGCTTTGAGGTAAGAGGGAGATGGTCCATTTTTGGCTTTGTAGGCCAGCATCAGTGTTTTGAATCTGATGCGTGCAGCTACTGGAAGCCAGTGGAGGGATCGCAGCAGTGTGGTGTGGAGAACTTTGGCAGGTTGAAAACAAGCCATGCAGCTGCATTTTGGATCATTTGCCGAGGGCGGATTGCGTTCACATGTAGACCTGCCAGCAGTGTGTTACAGTAATCCAGTCTAGAAATGACAAGAGACTGAACAGCAGTAGCTGTGGCTGTTGTAGCTCAGCAGTTAGGCTTACACATGCATAAGAATAATATTAATAAAATCTTTTTATTAAAGATTGGCTGAGACAGCTCTAAAAATTCTAATTCAAGTTTAATTGTTCACACAAACACACACATACAGTACAACATGGCAGGTCATGGCATGATGTGTCTGTAACCCATACATTGGATTCACATCAAAGAAAAGGAGGAAAAATGTGGTCTAAAAACTAGGTCTGAGATCACCAAACACTTAACATAAAGATTTGTCTTAATTTCTGGAGTCCCGGGTTCGGGGTCTCACACAAAAAATGTTAAAAGAATAGTGTGTCTGCACTTATATGAAATCAGATCTTATTTCATATATAACTGCTTGAATAAAGGCACAAACACAGAAATGAACCTGAGTGAATATTAATGTATTTACTAACTTTCTTTTTTCTTTACCTTTAAACTGTATTGTAAGTTTATACAGCTTTCTATTTCTGTTCACATTTTACATTTAACAAAGGAAACATATTCTTAATTGATCACAATTTACCCATTAAACAATAACAGATGTTATTCAACAATCACAGTAACAAGAGAAATATATATACTGTATGCAGTGGTGGCGCAACTGGTTAAGGCTCTGGGTTGTTGATCGGAGGATCAGCGTTCAAGCCCCTCCCTGCTCCAGGGGCGCTGTATCATAGCTGCCCCTACACTCTGACCCCTACCTCCTCAGTTGGGGTATGTGAAGAAAAGAATTCCAAGGTGCTGTAATATGTGGTGATGTACAGTATATGTGGTGATAATAAAGGCTTCTATGCCCCCCATTCTATATCTCGAACAGTCTGTAACTAAATGAAGTACCAAAGTTCCCAATTGAGGTAATCCTAATGTTAATGAAACAGACTTTAGTTACAGTATAATATACAGTACAGTCCTGTGAGTGCGCAGTCCATCTGTATGAAGTCCACCGTATCGCGTCCTTATCGACCCAAAGCCAGAACAATCACAGTGCTATGAAACAGTTTCAGCTCACAGAACACAAGCTGCAATCCTAACGCAATGAAACACTTCAGGCTTGTATTTAGACAGAGATTCGCGAGGATGGATTAAGACGTCTGCAGCACTTGACTCAACTTCTCTAATAATCCATTTCATTTCACACCCCATCATCGTTTCAGGCCCCATCATAGCACAGAAACTGCATTTGTGAAAGTCACAAATGACTTGTTCTTAGCTTCGGACCAAGACTGTATGTCACTATTAATTCTACTTGACCTTAGTGCTGCATTCGACACTATAGATCACAACATTCTCCTAGATCACTTACACAATCTCACAGGTATTCATGGACAGGCTTTAAGTTGGTTTAGATCCTACCTGTCTGATCGACACCATTTTGTAGAATTAAATGGTGAATCCTCCAGTTTATTGGCAGTTAATTATGGGGTCCCTCAAGGATCAGTTCTAGGACCACTGCTTTTCTCGATAAACATGTTACCATTGGGTAGAGCTTGAATTGGATTACTTCTAGGCCAAAGGCAGCTAGATGTAAGCTTTCTGATTACAGAGTAACTCTGGATGGTTTTATTATTTATAGTTGTAAAATATCTTGGTGTAATTATTGACTCTCATTTGAAACTCATAAATACTAAAATAGAATTAATTATTCTATAATAATTATTATATCTAACCAAATATAATTATACTACATGAAGGAAACAAAAGGGATGTTCAAAAAGATTTTGACATGTAGTGTATCTCTTATATATAGTTTTAAATATAAAAATCGGATGAAATCGAAATCTCTTCAATTATACTTTAAACACAGCTAAAAAAATCTACTTTTCTTTGCTCTTCAGGCATACAGTACCCTTCAACCAGTCTAATTTGGTTCATGTAAATTTCTATGGAGACTAAAGAAGACAGACATGGCAGTTTTGCATAATCCATCAAGTCTGAAAGAAGAGAAATTCTAAATAAGTTCAGCAGATATTTCACAACATCTCTGAAGGACACTGACAGTACATACTGTACTTGTTCCTTTACTTCTTTCAGTACTTTTATTCTACTTCTTTTATAGTACTTCAGATACTTCGTCTTTTTGTGATCATTAAATGACCTACATAGTTTGAGATAAATAGTTATTTTTATACTTCACTTGCATTGAAGTTTCCACTGTAAATATTTTACAAGCCATCTATAGACTGTTGAAAAGAGAGAAGCCAATGAAGCCCTAGACACTGGTATCAGAAATCTGTACAGCCAAACATTCTGTTACCCTCAAACCATTATAGTCCAGCTCAGGAGATACAGGGACTTTAGCATCCTACATTTGTCCCATGGGTTATGCTCTAAACATCACAAAAGAAGGTATACAAGTGATTCTTACCATTCATTAGTTATGCTGCATTCATGTAAGGTTCAGTAACACTTTTTGTTCTATGTTACTGTACGTAACTATGCAGAAATTAAGCAGAAACCATTTCATCATTAACTTATTCCTATCAACAACAAAGAAATTCTACATGTTACTAGGAGTTCATTATTAACTATTCAGTAATTACTCACTCCCACAAGCTCAGATTTGGTTGGTAAATTTCAGTGAAATTAAGAAAGGTGTCATCGAGCCTTTAAAAGGCAGATCAGTTTCAGAGATTTCAGAAAGTCTCTGGAGGACGTTGACTTCATATTTCAGGTATATTGAATATTTAATTATTCTACTGTAATACAATAGTAATTTCTTAGCAGTTAAAAAGTAATGCTTTATATAGCTTGACATGAGGGACAGTTTCTTATTTTTATTTGTAGATGTGTTCTGTAGATGAGAGATATTGTCACACAAGTGATTGTAGTTAAAATGAATTTCCTTCGTCACTTCCTTCTCTGGCTTACTTGTTCAGGTTCTAAATCTGCACCTTGAAGCGATATGAATCAGTTCTCTACAGGTGTATATTATAGATTCATGCAATGCTGAGTGTGTTAGAAATATCATCCATAAAAGGATCAGTGTATTTTGTTTTATTTTAGTAGAGGTTTAAAGCCTATAATATCCTGGCAATTATTCACTATATACTGAATGAGCCTTGATCATAGTTTTAGTGCAATCATTAGACTAACACAAGACTCTCCAAGTGAGACCCTCTACGGTCATCTTTAGGCTATCTGTATGATATCATCCAGAGTTCATGGCAATATTTAACGCACAGTGTGTGATCAGGAGATGGAGGCTCACATATCCCGAGAGTACAAAGAGAGAGCAATAGCTATGCTGTTGTGCTGTTGTGGTGTAAGTGGATGTACATTATTATTACAGTAGGTACAACGGTAACTAAAAGGGATAGACAAAAGTTAATATATATAATGTTTCATATAACATATAGAGCCTCTGATTTGGGAATTTAAAAACATTTCTTATTTCATAGCAAGTTTCCCAACACCATCAGTGATGGAGCAGCATTTCTTCATACTCCTGTTTTTCACAGGTGAGAGATTTTTTTTTTAGGACTTTCAACAATACACATTTCTAAATTATTGGAATATTATTTTTAGCACATGCTGTTCTACAAGTCTAGATATAATATTTAATATTTTTTAAAGAGAAAAGTAAAATTTTCACTTTTCTGACTTGAATCTCAGTTCTCAGTGTAATATAGTGTTTTTACTGGTCTAATTTTGCACTGTTACACAGTTAATTATAATTAATAAATTCAGAACATGTGTGGAAGATGAAAGAAATTACAGTCTCATTAAAATAAAGCCATTAAACTCTCTTCCACAGGATTTGTCCCCCTCACGCTGCCTGTCCCTCATCAGTACTATCTGATCCAACAAGGGGAAAATTGGGTTTCTGCTCAGGCTCACTGCAAGGTCAACCACAGTGACCTGGCTATTATTGAGAGTAACAATGACATGAATCGCCTTCAAAATGAAGCACAAAGACAACAATTCAGTTCTAGTGCTTGGATTGGACTGTGGAATGATGTCAACAGCTGGTATTGGTCTTATGGATATGAGCCACTGGGAAATATGATAAAATGGGCTTCTATAGAGCCTAACAATAGTGGTGGACGTCAAGAGTGTGTCGCAATCGTTACCACGGGTTGGTCAGATAGAATGTGTACAGAAACATTTCCTTTTCTGTGCTTTGATGGTGAGAAGGTCCATAATTCTGAACAGTGTAAAGTGTGCTCTCATATACTAAAATGTTAAAATATAAATTTTAGTTCAAATTTGTGCAAAATGTGCAAAAAAAGTTTTCATTTGTTTTCTTATACCTGAGAAAGCTCGTGTATTTTAATGTTGTATCCTGTTTAGAACACAATTAATGTGAATGTTCAGGGTGAATTAATTGTGTATTTTTCATTATTTCAGACAGGAATACTGGAAACTCCAGATATATTTATTATTCTCAATTAAAGTCTTGGTACGATGCTCAGAGTTACTGCAGACAGTATCACACTGACCTGGCCAGCACAAGAGATGCAACAGAATACTCAGTTGTATATAATTTGGTAACTTCTTTGACAACATACACTTGGATTGGTTTGACCAGACACTCCTGGAAGTGGACAGACCAAACCAACTTCTCCACCATCAGTTGGATGCCTGGAAAACCTGATAATGCCCTGCGGAATGAAAACTGTGGTTATTTAAATAATAATCAGGCCATTGATGCAAAGTGCTCTGACGTAATGCCATTCTTCTGTCACTCAGGTAAGTTCATTCAGCCTTGTGTCTAAACCAATACACAGTTATTTTGAATCTCAAATTAATTCAAGTTTTTCTGTGTGTATATGTCTGTGCATCTCTACTCAGTAATCACAGGAAAAATGCAAGTCATAAGAATTACGGTCCAGTCCAGACAGGATATGAATGATCCTGCAGTAATGTCTGCCACACTAGAGCAGGTCAGACATCATCCAAAAAACCCCACTTGTAATGTACACACATGGACAAAATTGCTGGTATCCTTCCATTACAGAAAGAAAGACCCACGATGGTCAATGAATTAACATGAAACTGACAAAAGTAATAATACATAAAAACTTACTGAAAATTATGCAATGAAAATCAGGCATTGCTTTTGAATTGTGGCTCAACAGAAGCATTTAAAAAACAAACTAATGACACAGACACTGTATTTTAATCAGTATGTCAATGTTTATCTTTTACAGCATTTTAACAATTTAACGAGGATGTATATATACTGCTTTATGTTAGCAAGAAAAATATGATTTTGTTTTTCAGATCAAACAAAAATGGAAAGATCTTGGGATGGCAGACGACATCACTGTGAAATGGAGAGTACAATCACATGGAGCGGTGTTTCAGAAAAATAATAATAATAAAATGACCCAGGAAAAGAGTGACGTCTGTTTCTCAAATTGAACAATTCTTTAGTTCACTATTAATGATGAGGGAAAAGCCATTTTGACATGATTTATTTTGGTTTATTCCTGATGCAATATTGATATTTATCATTTATTTGTTAATTATAAACTGTTCTTAACTTTTTTTAGAATTTTGCTGATACAGAAAGTTTGTATTTAAATGTAGAATATTTAAATGTAGGCATTGTTTTTACTGAATGATCCAATTACTGTTATAGATACCAATAGAGAATCAAACAACACTGAAATAATAAAAAAGAGACAAACACAATTTCTTTTTGTTCTGGTAAATGACCTGTTACTTGCCTCTAATCAGGGTTGTGTCTCCTTGCTGGTGTTCCTTGATCTTTTGATATCATTGATCATACTATTCTTCTTGAATAGAAAATATACTAGAAAATATTGTTGGTGTTAAGGGGACAGTCCTCTCCTGGATCAGGTCTTATTTGACTGATCGTTATCAGTTTGTTGACATGGTGACATTGGTGTTTTCTCTAAGCATACTAAGGTTTAGTGTTCCACAGGGTTCTGCTTTTAGGTTTTATCCCTACTGCTTTTCTTCTTGTATGCAAACTCTTGGTGCGGTTATTGGTGAACATGATATTAGCTACCACTGTTATGCTGATGAGTAGTAGACAGCTATACACCAACATGTAGAACAATTAGCAACTTTGTTGATCAAGCTGTATGAGCATGTAACCTTGTGCACTTGGTATGAAGCATTACTGCACAGGCCGCATGATACAGGCCGACCCTAGGTGGCGCTGCTAGCTCATGTAGTTTTATTGGAAGAGCGCCATATGATATAAATGAAAGTTTGTTTAGTAATTGTTTAAGGACATTTATTAAACCATGCATTTACTTGCATAGCTCATTTGCATACTTTTGCATGAATAGAAGGACATCTGGCACTATGTTTGGATTGGTCATAAATATTGAACATGGAGAAAGTTCAGCTTTTTACATTGTATTAAGAATAAAAGCATTACTTGTTCAGCATAAAAAGGTCAGGTCAGTAAATTCACTTATAATAGTTATAATGATGGCAAAAGAAGTAAACACAGCAAACACTGATATTAAAGAGGAATGAAAAATATGTCAAATACACAACAGAACTAACTGCAAACTATTATTACAGAACTCTTTAGTAAAAGAAAAAATATTCATCTTTAAATATTCATTAATTATTTTATATAATTATTTATTTAATTATTTATATATTTATTCCGTGTCCGGGGATTGGGTCGCCGAGGCCCCCGCCTTCGACTGCCACCCAATCCACATTGCACCAGCCCCTTACGGTTTCTCCTGCAGGTGGTGGGCCCACAGGAGATCGGCCCCACGTCGCTCCTTCGGGCTGAGCCCGGCCGGGCCCCGTGGGGTAAGACCCGGCCACCAGGCGCTCGCATGCGAGCCCCAACCCCGGGCCTGGCTCCAGAGTGGGGCCCCGGTTGCGCCATACCGGGCGACGTCACGGACCTTGTTTTTAAACCACTCATAAGGGGTATTTGAACCCTGGGGAGGTGTTCCGGGCATGTCCAACCGGGAGGAGGCCCCGGGGAAGACCTAGGACACGCTGGAGGGACTATGTCTCTCGGCTGGCCTGGGAACGCCTCGGTATTCCCCCGGAAGAGCTGGAGGAAGTGTCTGGGGAGAAGGAAGTCTGGGCATCCCTGCTTAGACTGCTGCCCCCGCGACCCGGCCCCGGATAAGCGGTTGAAAATGGATGGATGGATGGATGGATATATTTATTATAGTCATAAATGAATTACTCACATTGCTATCAATTAGCATCCACACACTGCTGCTGTGAAAAAAGACAACAGAAAAATAAAAACTAAACAAAAAAATTCAGAAAACAATTCTGATCGTCCTCATTTGCATTCTGTCTGAAATTAATTCACATATTCAGTTTGTTTGAGCTGTTAATTATTTCATTACAAACAAAATTTCAGATTTGTTTTTAGAAGCAAACTAACACTGAATTATTACCATTACATTGATGTGTTCACATCAGTTTACTCACAGCAGTGTCAGGTCCATGAGCACTGTTACCACCTAGTGCTCAATTTTGAAAAAAATTTTAAGCAAAAAAATAAAAATTGCTTTGTTGCACTGAACATTTGAAATCTTTAGAATCTTAGCACCACCAATTAAAACTGTGGGGGACTTGAGTCACATGACTTGACTCGAGTCTGACTCGAGTCACAATTTTTTAGGACTTGTGACTTGCTTAATTAAAGTATTAAAATGACTTGAGAGCAAGTTACTTCAGACTTGACTTGAAGTGGAAGACTCGACAATGACTTGAACTTATAATAAACAAACAACAATAAAATTCATTTAAAAAAGTCATTATTGTGACGTCAGCACCACTAATCAGCGTCTGTGCCTTTAACACTGCACAATTTAAGCCGCACCAAACATAGCAGACTGTAGTGGAGCTCCACAAATAGTCTCATCTGGCTATAAGGACTTAACTGGACTGTGCCAGTAAAAAAAGATTTGCCACATGCAAAGTGAGCAACACAAGAATATTAGACACCACAACGTCAAATTTTATCTGACATTTCAACAACCACAAGCAAATGTAAGAGTCATTTGTTTATAGTCAGTTTCACTAAGATCTATAACGATTACTAAAGTAATGAATTAATCATTTCTGTTTGTGATTATTTGGCCTTGGTTGCATAATGTTTTTTCCTATTAGAAATGAGATCATTATCATCACTGATACGTCTCATAAAAAGATCTAATGGGGAATCTGGCTATAACAGTGGCGTAGCCTGAATTTTAAAATGAGCCGCTCTATATTACATGTAGTTTATAATGTCTATATTACATGTAGGCTATAATGTCTATATTACATGTAGTCTATAATGTCTATATTACATGTAGGCTATAATGTCTATATTACATGTAGTTTATAATGTCTATATTACATGTAGGCTATAATGTCTATATTACATGTAGTCTATAATGTCTATATTACATGTAATCTATAATGTCTATATTACATGTAGGCTATAATGTCTATATTACATGTAGTCTATAATGTCTATATTACATGTAGTCTATAATGTCTATATTACATGTAGGCTATAATGTCTATATTACATGTAGTCTATAATGTCTATATTACATGTAGTCTATAATGTCTATATTACATGTAGGCTATAATGTCTATATTACATGTAGTCTATAATGTCTATATTACATGTAGGCTATAATGTCTATATTACATGTAGTCTATAATGTCTATATTACATGTAGTCTATAATGTCTATATTACATGTAGGCTATAATGTCTATATTACATGTAGTCTATAATGTCTATATTACATGTAGGCTATAATGTCTATATTACATGTAGTCTATAATGTCTATATTACATGTAGGCTATAATGTCTATATTATATGTACCCACTTTTCCAGTGTTTGTGTGGACTGTGTGTGGAACCTGTAAAGCAGGGCACTTATATCAGGTGTGTCTCGATTAGGACGCTCCTAAATTGCATAGCAGTACAGGTCATAAATCTGCCCTCTCCATGGAAACGAATGGGAGTCGTAATAAAAAAAAAATTACACGTTCAATACAATTTTCCGAACGATGGCTTTTGGTCATTTAAGGTAGCTGCTATCACGCTGATATGTGTTCAATTGTTGGTTTTTGTGATAAGTTAGATTTTAGCTAGTAATTTGATGCTATAAATACGTGGCGTGTCGTTATGGTTGATTGGGTCTGCAGGATTTTGGGTGGGAGTTTGATGCTGCGGCTTCGCCTCACAACACACAGACTCCGGCTCCAAATGACGTCATTTACTCATTCACATGAGATTCAATGTGAAGTTTTTCTAGCTATGGCGAGTGACAAAGTGAGTTCACTTTAATGCTCCTCAGCACTTCCACATCCACACAAAGTAGCTCATGGAGATGCATTGATTCTCATTGGAGTAATGAATAGCCAAGCATGAAACTCCACCCATGTGGTGTGTTAAGCATTGATGAGATCTTATTTAAACTCTAATCTCATCCTCATCTTCATCCATGAAAAGGAAGTCTTTATCGTTGATGTTAAAGCTGTATGTCGGGCTACATGTCTCACTCTCATGTGTTTTTTGTGTTTTCTCCTCCTTTAATCCAGGGCTGGACTTGAACACACCCTTGATGGGGCACGACACCTTCCTGCCCTGCCTCTGAGCTTCTGTGAGATCCGTCTGGTCATGCTCAGTCTGGTCCATGACACCGAGGACGTCTCCAAGCATGGAGGGCCCGAGGTCGATGTGGAAGGACAGCATGGACTCTGCATGTTTCATTCCTCTACTAGAGGGTGGTGTGAACATGGTGAGCTCACTGGGCTCCCTAAAATGCTGCTTCTCCCCTTCTAAGCTCCACCCACTCATCACTGTAGCTTTTCCGTTCATATCTGGAAAATTTAAGGAGGTGCTTTGTGGAAGGTGGAATGTCACGTCCTGATGTTCTCTGACATAAGGAAGGGAGACAGCACTGTTAGCCTGGAGCATGTAGCTCGTAGCACTGGAGTTTCTCTCAAAATTTGAGCGTTTACTTCCTTTAAACCTCTGTGGCAGAATGCCATTCTTTTGCACCTGACTAGATGATTCGTGTTGCCTGCTGAGGAAAGACGTGTCTCCAAAGGCATCTCCTCCACGGCCAATGTGCATGGTGTGGCGGAAATCAGTAAGAGGTGCGCTAATCATCTCCACCGTCAGGTCAGCATGAGAGCGGTGTCTTGACCCGGACGAACCTGAGATCAGCTGCTTCAGGATTGGCATGGCAACAACACAACACCACTACTTCCTTTATTGTGCTAGCCTGCTAATTTAGAAAGTGTATTTCACCAGTAAACTCTTTACTACACATTCACTTCGCAGATCCTTCAGAAAATGATGTCGTAAAACATCACTGTCCATTTTTTAATGAGTGACACGATAATCACAAAAGTAAAAACTCAAGGCATATAACTTTATGATGAGGCGATGCTGTGAGACACTCTGTTAGCATGTATGGTCCAAAATGTACAGGAAGTGAAGTTCTACAGTTCCAACCTGAGGAGAGAAAGGAAAGACATGAAAAGATTCTGAGATTGAGATAAACAAGCATGCAGAGCAGAGAGAGAGAGAGAGAGAGAGAGAGAGAGAGAGAGAGAGAGAGAGAGAGACTTTTTTCTTTCAAGATCAACAAAAGAAAGAAAAAAGCAATCAAAATACGTAATAAATAAAGAAATAAATAGCACATAGTATTTAAAACATATATGATCAATGCAAAGACAAGTAAGATTATAGAATTTTTGAAAAGCTGTGGGTAACAAAGGATATCAAGGCCACCCTGAAATTGAAGAAGAGGGTGTTCAGGGGGCAGATAGAGAGGAGGTAAAGAAAGTACAGAGGGAACTTAATGAGGAACCTAATGAGGGAACTTAAGTAGCATGAGGACCATCACAGGTTTTCAAAGGTCCAACAGCGGAGGTGTTGATGGTGGTGTTGTTCGGGCCAGTGAACATAATCTGTTATGGAAGACATCCTGCCTTATCCCTATTCCAAAGTCACAACACCCGAGTAACCCCAAGGAATACAGGCCTAGAACGCCCCACATCATGAAGATCTTACACAGACTATTGCAGAAAGAGCTCAAGCCCATGGATAGGTCATTTACAGACCCCCTTCAGTTCACCTACCAGCTCCACCTGGGAGTTGAGGACGCCATCATCTACATGCTGAACCGAGCCTCCACTAAACCTGACAGATCGGAAAGCACAGAATTTTTTTTTTACTTCACCAGTGCCTTTAACACCATTCGATCAGATCTACTGACAGCTGTGCAGCGGTGCAAGTGGATGCTTTCCTCATGTCCTGGATTGTGAACTATCTGACTGGCAGACCACAGTATGTAATCTTGCAGCAGTGTGTCAGACAGAGTGATTTGCAGCACTGGAGCTCCACATGGGACTGTTCTGTCTCTTTCCCCTGTACACTGCAGACTTTAGCTACTGTACTGCCACCTTTAGAAATTTCTGATGTCTCAGCTGTAGTTGGTTGCATCAGTGGTTGTGAGGATACTGAGTGCAGGTCTACAGTGGGTGATTTGTGTGTAACCATCGACAGCTCAATGTGACAAAAACAGCTCAATATGACTGATAAAACCAAAGACTTTTTTTTATTTAAGGATTGTGGTCATGTGCAGTCACTAATGATCACATAGTTGTTTGACTCCTTTTTAAACCCTCATGATGACTGAAATCACCTAAACAACCTGATCAAAAGTTTATACCTCCCTGAATATTTGGCCACATTATAAACACACAGTTTTACACACAGAGCTTTAAATGTCTATTAAAGGGACGTTTCCACACCTGTGATTTATTGTAATTGCAATTAGTGTCTGTATATAAATATTCAGTGAGTTTCTCAGCTCATGAGGTGATGCACTGACTTGGCTGGATACTGCACCATGGGGAAGACAAAAGGCCTGCCAATGGACCTGCGTAACAAGGTAGAGGAACTTTATAAAGCAAGAAAAGGATATAAAAAGGTCTCAACAAAGGTCTTGAAAATGCCAGTCAGTGCTGTTCACACTCTGATAAAGATGCAGTAAATAACTTGTTGATACTAAGCCATGGTCACGTAGAACAAGAAAGATCTCACCCAATGCTGCCAGAAGAATTGTTCAGGACACAAAGTAAAACCCACAAACAGCTTGGAGAGAAATACAGACTGCTCTGGGAAAAAGTGGTGCTGTTGTTTCAACTGTTGTTGTTTGTGTTGAACACAAATGACCTGCATGGTTGAGTTGCCAAGAGAAAGATGTTACTGCATACATAATTTCAGCGCTGCAATTACACTTGGCATTAAAATGCACTCACCTCAATCTAATCACACAGATTGGATCTTCAGCCAATCAGGACATGGCTTGTTTAGGTTCTCTCTCGCATGCTTACACAAATCGTCATCTAGACCTTCATACACTGACTTATTTATGTAGCTAATTCCAAGCTTGCTCCACAATGTGCAAGTCTTACACACGCTACACAGCTTGGTGTCCTCCATATTTCAGCTCAGAAGAATAATAATAGTGAGCGGAGTTTTGTGTGACATTGACCTGTGAATGCAGAAATTACACGTTTAGAAATAATTTTTACTTTTAAACTAAAGAGGACTGAGTCCACACAACAATTATTGGAGCTGCAAATAAGGACCTGCTCCACAGACAGTCTCACGCCAATGACCCAGCCGTTATTCCTAAATTAACCAATCACAGACTCTCTTTCAATGTATACCACTCATTAAATTATTGTGTGTGTGTGTGTGTGTGTGTGTGTGTGTGTGTCATCACTGTGTGAAACATTCAAACTATAACAAAGAACCATTGAGGAATGAATAGAAGGATAAAAAGTGTATACAATGGCTGAGTGAGTGCACAAACACTCCATTCAGAAAAAGAGACTGTGTGTGTGTCAAAGACAGAGTCAGACACACAGACAGACAGAGGAGGAATATGTAACAGTGTACACAATGCCTGAGTACACACACACACACACACACACACACACACACACACACACACACACACGTCACTCTTAGAAAAAGAGAGTCTGTGTGGACACAATATAAGTGAATGCAGGAGAGAAGAATTTAAGGCCCTGCTACATACCCTACATACATTGAAGTGTGTTTGTGTGTGTGTAAGCACTGCCAAGATAAGGTAAGCAAACAAACACAAACAACACACACACAAACAGCACACACACAATATTACCACTTTTCCCATCTGGGGTTATAGCACAGAGAAAAAGAAGTGTGTTGTACTGTGAGCCACACAGCTATTAATCACAAAAGATTACACTTTACCCATGAGTGTATGGAACCACCCTATAACAGACACACACACACACACACACACACACACACACACAGAGCTATACCCAGTTGATATGGTAACCTTAGCATACAATTTGTGCTCACAGACACCATTTACTGAAGAGTGTGTAGTGCACAAATGGACTGTTCTCATTCACTCCTCAGTACAGTGTGTGATGAGCTGTATACTAAATCACACCACTAGGATCAATAACACTACTTAGTAATTTATTATCAATTATCAAGTCATAACACAAGAAATTGTCTTTTTTTAAATCTAGACTTCCCCAATATCCACCTCTCAGGCATCTCTAAAATCTACTAAGCCTGTAGTAAAAACAGTGACGAGACGGACCAGTGAGGCAAAGCAGGAACTACAGACTGTACTGACTGCACTGATTGGAGTATCAGTGATGACGTCTTACATCAGTTATTGTGAAGACGTGTGTGTGCCAATCAAAACCTTCTGCAAATACAGTAACAACAAGCCATGGTTCACAGCCAAACTGAAAAAACTTTGACATGCCAAGGAAGATGCCTACAGAGGGGAGGACAAAGCCCTGTATAAGCAGGTCAGGAACCTACTGACAAAGGAGATCAGAAAAGCCAAAAGAACACTAGAGCTAAATACCCTCAAAACTGTGGAGATGATAGTGGACTTTAGGAAAGACCCCTCAACACCACACCCCCCTCACAATATCCAACAGCCCGGTGTCATCTGTGGAGTTTACTACAAGACTCTTCTCTGTTCTGCACCAAGGTGGTGTAATGAACTTCCCCTAGAGGTCCGGACAGCTGAGTCACTGGATATTTTCAAGCGGCGGTTGAAGACCTACTTATTCAGGAAACACTTCAACTAGCACTTCTTTCCTTATCTTTTGCAATTTAAAAAAAAAAAAAAAAAAAAAAAAAAAACCTTTGACACTTTTTCATTGTAACTCTGAACAAATGTTTTAAACTCATGGTATCTTAAGTATGTAACTTAGTGATCCAGCATTAATGTATTCAATGTTAGAGATTTAAGCACTTATGTACGTCGCTCTGGATAAGGACGTCTGTCACATGCTGTAAATGTAAATGTAAATGGAGACCTTCAAGTTTCTGGGCACTACCATTTCCCAAGACCTGAAATGGGAGTTCAACATAAACTCCATCATCAAAAAGGCCCAGCAGAGGATGTACTTTCTACATCACTTAGTGAAGTTTGGTCTGCCACAGGAGCTGTTGATGCTGTTATACACTGCAGTCATTGAATCTGTCCTGTTCACATCCATCACCATCTGGTTTGGTGCAGCAACAAAACAGGACAGAAACAGACTGCAGCACACAGTAAAAACAGCAGAAATAATAACTGGTGCCCCCCTGCCCACCCCCCAGGACTTGTACGACACAAGAACCAGAAACTGGGCAGTAAAAATCACCACTGCCCCGTCACACCCTGGACACACCCTCTTTCAGCTCCTCCCTTCTCTCAGGTGCTACAGAACTTTACTTACTAAAACTACCAGACACAGGAACAGTTTCTTTCCCCAGACAATCACCCTGATTAACACCTCACCATAATTATATTCACTGCTTCATATCTATAAGTGCTGCATTATCAGGACTGTCAGTCATCACATCATCTGTATATATTACACACTACTGCTGCTGTAGATTGTACAATATTGTTATTTACACTCCCACACTTT
>NC_083461.1:343054-368054 GCF_030014155.1 Tachysurus vachellii
TCATTCATCTTCTACCGCTTATCCGAACTTCTCGGGTCACGGGGAGCCTGTGCCTATCTCAGGCGTCATCAGGCACCACTGGACACCACTCCAGCCTCAGCTGTGTCATTATTTGCTGTATATGAAAATCACAATAGGATGGAGACAGTCCTGTTAACGGTTTCAAGTCAACAGCAGTAATGGAGGTGATCACAGAGATGATCACACACAACTGAAACCTACATTCGCTGCACTCCTGCAGTACCAAATGTTAAGGTACTCATTCATAGACGTCCAAATCTAGAAGATACACAGACTTTATCAATCTATTCTAATGTCCCCTCAAAAATCAATAAAAAATCAGAGTTGCTGCACTTTTCTCCGTCTGAGTCTCAACATAATCATGATGTAATTTAAGATAATATGATGGAGAAGAGTTTACTGTAAAGGTGTGTGTGAGGAATGTGATGATAAACACTACACTTACTGAGTTGTTACTCAATTCCATATAAAAAAATAACATACTCGCACACACACACACACATACACACACACACACACAAATAAGGACCAGTGTATAACAAGATTACAGTAAGAATTCTAAACACCTGAGTGACGTCACGCGCGTTTTCCACCTACTAAAGTGAGTTATCTATAAATAACACAAACACACACACACACGGCAAAGTGACAGAAATTAAATAACGAAACACAAAGCCAGACTTACCGTGTAATTAGTGGACTTACACACACACACACACACACACACACACACACTCTTGTCCCAAAAAATCCAGTCGATGACTTTAAAGTGAAAAATACTTTCCAAAACAAATAAAATGTCTCAAGGGATCAAGTGTTTGTGTATGACAAACAGTCAGTCTATTCAACTTCGACTATTCTCCTCTCTCTCTGTGTGTGTGCGTGTGTGTGTTTGTGTGTGTGTGTGTGTGTGGGGGGGATTTACAGCAGCGTCACTCCACACTGCGCATGCGCACCATTCCGAAGGCTTCAGTATGTGTGTGTGCGTACACTGGCCCAGTCTCACTACATCACGTTCACTTTAAAACACCAGACAAAACGGTGCTAGTTTACATTCACCCCAGTAATGAATCTTATGATTCCGTTCACTAAAGTATCCGTTGAGATTCGTATAGTTATGAAATGAAATAAACAAAAAGTTTTAGAATTGTAAAAGTAAATGTTCAGAATCCTGACATTGCTCCATTTGCACGTCTTATCAATTCTATTGTGAAGCTTTCAGATGACACACTTATGGATTTGATCTAAAATGATCATCAGGTTTTACTTTTTTATGTGTAATCCATACGAGCTTGAATGCAGATTCGTATTAAAGTGGAAAGCCAATATTTAAAAGATTTTACTTTTGACAAATTGTCGCTCGTTACTTTCCCATGTCACCTTCCTTACTGTGGTGGGTAAATGAGAGAATCTGTCTTGGCTGGTAGCAGCTTTCAGTGTGTCTTAATCCTAACAGGGTCAAGTCTGGACAAACACGCTGTTGTTCTGATTTAATTAATGCCAGGCTCTTACGTTTTGAAGACAGGCAAGAGTGACATTTCCAAGCCCCCAGCAGACCCCCGACACCCCCCCCCCCCAAAAAAAATAAATAAATAAATAAATAAATAAATAAATAGAAAAAGAAAAAAAAACTGTTTTTCACCAGGATTACTGACCACATTTTAACCAAATACAAGGTATTTGTTCAATTTCCATTTATTAAATTGAGTGGGTGTGTGTGGGTGTGTGTGTGTGTGTGGGTGTGTGGGTGTGGGTGTGGGTGTGTGTGTGTGAGAGAGAGAGAGAGAGAGAGAGAGATTGATTATGACTGGTGGTGTTTATTGTAAGTGTTTGTTACCTTTTTAGACCCCTTTATCATGTGTAATGTTGCTCCCATATAAAACAAGTTCAGCACAAGCCCAGACATGTTTAGGGACATGATTGAGGACAATGTCCCGTACAGAGACAAACTGTTTCATGTTGAGGTTTTGTTCAAACCCACCATCGAAAATACCCTCTCTAATGAATGTGTGATTTTTTCATTGGTTGTTGTGTTAAATCTTACCCAGATACAATAGTGCTATTTTCTGATTGGCTCTTGTGTAGCCTCTTGTTTTGATTGGCTGATAAGTGTCAGGCTCGACTAAGAGCTCCAGGGGAGACGCGCTTGGTTCCTGCCCGGTTCCATAGAGACAGCGGTGCGGACTGATACGTTTTGGGTGCTGCGGCTTATTAAATATATGATAAATAGTTTTTCTGTGTGAGAAATACAATTTGTGGCAGGAGAGCGTGAGAAAAGACCGACATGAGGGACTGAATGTGTGAATGACTGAATGAGACACTAAATGTGTGACACTTGACAGCCCTGTTAATGTGTACTTTATATTAAAATGTGGTCATCAACATCACAGTGTACAAAATAGTGAACAATGTGTTCTCTCAATATCTAGCAAACAATCATGACTCATGATGAACTTTACATAACTCCTGCACTGCAACACCACCAGCCACCTCACCCAAAAAAGTCACTGCTCTCATCTTCTCCCTAGACAAGCCTTGGAACTGTGTGAATTTACTCTCAACCATAGCGTTCTGGATGATTTAAAGACATGATTTATCAGAGGTAACTAGCGCAGAAACATATAACCTTAATAAACATGATTTCATCCACCTGAGCCGCTGACTTCCACTTTGTAAAACATAGAATATACTCTTAATGATAACGTTTGAAGTACGCAAAATACTTGTAACGGTCCACGTGTAGGTAACACCTAAACCGTACACTATTAACTGGGGCACCACTCCCTACTACAAGTATTCTACCAGGAAACAGACAGACACACCACCAGTATAAACAAATCAAAGTGTATTATACAAAATTACCATTTACAAATATATACAAAAAATACCTCAAAACCCAATAAGTTAAATGTGTGTGTGTGTGTGTGTGTGTGAAGTGTCCTTTATGTCCTCGGTGAGTGAAAATGTCCTTATTTGGTACAATCTCACCAGATGTAGGGACAATCCAATCGAGGTGAAGAATATTCCACAGTGAGTCTACCAACAGCAAAAAACACCGCTAATAATCTACACAAAAAAACGCGAACACTCCTTACAACAGCTGGTGCATCTATCGCCATTCAACTCGCCACCCGAACGCCAGCAAACCGCTTCCTTATATGGGAAAAAAGTCGGATGTCTCGCGAGAGCAGGAAATGGGCAACACAAATGAAACGGAATATATTACCGGTGTACACAATCAAGTAATGTTTACCCTAAACAACGTTTATGCATTTATACTTTGTGTCACAAAGTATAGCCATCGGTTGCGAAGGAGAGCGTCCATACCAATGCTTCAGGTTAACCACATTAACAATTTCATTTTTAGGTGGGTTTCTGCAGCAAACTGTGTAATTTATTGGCCCCATTCTTTTTTTAACTTCAGCTGGTCCCTCCCACTTGGGTGCTAGCTTAGCAGAGAATTTATTAGAGGCCGAAGAGAGTGGGTGCGTTCTAATCCAGACTAGATCGCCGGCTGGAACTGTGCATCCTTCCGGTGAAGGTGGTTTATGGAGGAGCCATTCCAGCGGTCCTTGTAACTGCCTGCCAATCATGAGCTCCACTGGTGTTTTGCCAGTGGTCTCTTGGTGGGCCGTATTAAGGGCAAAGCGGAACTCCGGTAACCACTGGTCCCAGTTTTGGTGGTATATTCCGACATAGGAGGCAATCATGGTTTTTAATATCCGATTTATCCTCTCTGTCAGATTTGTTTGTGGGTGGTAGCTGGTGGTGAGTTTCTGGATGCTTCCCCATGCCTTACAGAGTTCTGAGAGGACCCTGGAGGTGAATTGAGGGCCTCGATCTGAAACCAGATATTTGGGAACCCCCAACTGGTAAATATTTCTTCCCTGAGGATTTTGGTTATTTTTTGGGTTTTACCATCTCTGAGGGGAAACATCTCTACCCACTTAGTGAAATAATCCACTATTCAAGGAGGTAGGTGTTCTGTTTTTTTGCTCACTGGGACGGGCCCCATTAAATCCATCCCCAGCATGTGGCCCTTTTCAGTGGTGGTTCCTTGACCTGGGTGCTTTGCAGAAAGCTGCTGGGTTTTGTGTTTTGTGACTTGTATTTTTGGCAGACCTCACAGCCCTTGACGTACTGCCAGACATCTTTGCAGATGGAAGGGCACCAAGCTACGTCCAACAGCCTCAGCAGAGTTTTCAGCCTACCCAGGTGTCCTTCTAGAGGGTTGTCGTGAAAGTAATGCAGAAAGCCGGTTACTAATGACTGAGGGACCACTAACTGGAACTTCTCTCCTTGGTTCCTCAAAGGAATCCTGCGGTATAACACCCCATGGTGGACCTCAAAGGTAATTTGCTGATCCTGGACCTTTCTGTCTTCGCTATCAGCCTGCAGATGGATGATGTTACTGTCTCTGCCTTGTGCTGTAGCTATTTCGTCCAGGGTGTGAGGGATGTCAGAAGTGGACTTGGGAGGGGTCATGACTAAACAGGGTACCTCTTTACCCTTTTCAGGTAGGTAAGCTCTGGACAAAGTGTCTGGTCCTAGATTAAGACAGCCCTTCCTATGGTGTACTCGGAAACAGAACTGTTGGAGGCGGAGCATCCAGTGGGTCAGATGTGAGGAGGTTAGAGCCACGTGATCTGTAAAAATGTCGAACTGCCTTCCTTCCAGGTAATGTCTCCATTTTTCCACGACCCAGACCACGGCTAAACACTCCTTTTCTGAGGTGGAATAATTCAACTCTGCTCCTCTTAGGGTCCTTGAGGCGTAGGCTACCACCCTCTCTCCTTCAGCTGACATCTGGCTAAGTATAGCTTCCAGGCCAACATCACTGGCATCTGTATGTACTTGGAATGGCTGGTTAAGTTCCGGCTGCACCAGAACACCAGGGTTTTGTAAGGCCTGTTTAAGGTCATCCATGGCTTTCTGGCAATCGGGGGTCCATTCCCACTTCACCCATTTCTTTTTTAGTTGATTTAAGGGAGCGGTGATGTCTGCAAAGCGAGGGATTGTCCGCAGGAGGGGGATATTGTGCGACGGCCTGCATTTTCTCTGGGTCGACCTCCACTCCCCTTTCAGTGACGATATGTCCCAGAAAATTCAGCTCCCGTTTGAAGAAGTGATATTTCTTCATGTTTAAGGTCAGGTTAGCCTGACTCAGTCTTTGTAACATGACATTTAGATGTTGGGTATGGTGTTCCAATGATGGTGAGTATACTATGACATCGTCAATGTATATGAAGAAGATCTTCCCCCTCAGATCAGCCAGGACCTTCTCCATAAGCCTCTGGAATGTGAAGCAGCATTCTTGAGACCAAATGGCATGGAGCAGAATTGGTACAGCCCCTTGGTGGTGATAAAGGCAGTTTTTCCTTTGCTCTCTCTCCCTCTCCACTTGCCAGTAACCTGATAAATCCAATGTGCTGAACCAGGAGGTGCCTTCCATGGATTCCAAGATGTCATGGATGAGCGGCATTGGATAGGCATCTGAAATGGTCTTGTTGTTAAGCCTGCGATAGTCTACACAGAACCTGTAGGAGCCAGCAGGTTTGGGAACGAGGACCACTGTGGACGACCATGGTGAGAAAGATGGCTTGATAATGTGGTCCTTGAGCATCTGGTCGACCTATTCTTCAATGATCTGTTTTTTGAAGGGAGAGACTTTGTATGCTTTGGATTTGACGGGAATGCTGTCTGTCAAGAGGATGCTTGGTCGCACCACTGCTGTTATTCCCAGGTTACCGGAGGTGGTGTGAGGCCAGTTGGACATCATCCATTGTAGCTCCACCTGATTACCAGTGTCCCAGGTACGATTAACAACAGGAGGCATTGGAGTAAGTGCTGGGTGGATCAACGTACGAGGTAAGGCATAGTACAGGCTCAGTACAGCTGATGGATCAGTGTGAATGGGGCAGTCGTGGTGTTTGGCCCGGGAATGCCCTGGGATTGAAGAAAGGGGCGGTATAACCCCTTTGGTGGTGTAACCCTTTTCAGTGTTTAGAGCATACCTGCATTGTCTCACCTCTAGGATGGCTCCCGTAGCCGTCAGAAAGTCCAAACCAGCTATAAGTGGGAAGGCTAGGTGGGTGTCCTTCATTATGTAAGTGTCCATGATGAATCTCTGTGTGGACCATGAGGTGCTTGTGGGGGCCTCCCCGGTTAGTTGTTGCCAGAGGTTTTCTTGCATTAGAGTATACGTGCTCCCTGTGTCCAGTACAGCTCTCACCTCTTTCCCTTTCACTGTTACCGGTACCAGCAGAAGTGACGACAGCACATGGGATTGAGCGATGGAGACCCTGGCCAGGTTTTTGGGGGAAGAGCGATCAGTAGGCCTTTTGCTGCTCCTTTCCTTCCCGTTCTGCCCCACTTTCTGCCAGTAGTCTTTCGCCCCAAGGCAATAATTCTCAACCATGGACCCGACCTTCACCAGTCGTTCCACTGTGTGCACCGTTCCCCTCAGGCAGCCAGCAACTCTAGGGTTGATGTTGTTGAGGATACGACTCACCAACTCGTCCTCCGTGATGTCAGGCTTCCACTTGAGGCAGACGGCTCTGTAGTCATAGGCGAAGTCTCTCAGGCCTGGGAAAAACAGCACATCAGACAGTGGACGCTTACTAACTACATTCTGCTTAACTCTGACAAGACAAAAGCCCTTTTACTAGGTCCACAAGCAGCCAGAGTTAAGCTTTCTGATTACAGAGTAACTCTGGATGGTCTTTCTATTACACTATGTGCAGCAGTAAAAGACCTCGGTGTGATCATTGATACTGGTCTCTAATTTGAAACTCACATAAATAATACCACAAGGGTAACCTTCTTTCATCTCAGAAATATTATTAACCTATAAAGGGGGCACGGTGTCTTAGTGGTTAGCACGTTCGCCTCACACCTCCAGGGTCGGGGTTCGAGTCCCGCCTCCACCTTGTGTGTGCAGAGTTTGCATGTTCTCCCCGTGCCTCGGGGGTTTCCTCCGGGTACTCCGGTTTCCTCCCCCGGTCCAAAGATATGCATGGTAGGTTGATTGGCATCTCTGGAAAATTGTCCCTAGTGTGTGATTGCGTGAGTGAATGAGTGTGTGTGTGTGTGCCCTGCGATGGGTTGGCACTCCGTCCAGGGTGTATCCTGCCTTGATGCCCGATGATGCCTGAGATAGGCACAGGCTCCCCATGACCTGAGGTAGTTCGGATAAGCGGTAGAAGATGAATGAATGAATAAAGCACTTAATGGTCTCGCGCCACAGTACCTGAGAGATCTTTTGTTTTTTTATGATCCTTCACACCTACATCAATCAAAATCTGCAGGCTATTTGGTAGCACTTCAAGTATAAAAGGCTATGGCAGGGTTAGTTATGGAACAGACTTCCAATTAGTGTTCAGGAGTCAGACACAGTCTCAGTATTTAAGTCCAGGATAAAAAAAACATTTGTTTAGTTTAGCTTTTTATGAATAGCTTTTCCCAGGTAAAGGAGTAGATCTGGAGGATTCATGGGCATGGGCGTGTTTGGTGAACTGAGATGTTGTCTGTATGTTGTCTCCTTACCACCCTCGCAAGTCGCTCAGGTTTGCAGACTGTGGAGTGGTGGGACGCTTTACATCCCAGGAAGCCCTCATGTCTGTGTTGCCTTTTAGTTATGATGTCATAGCTAGTCTTGCTGGACTCCCTGTCTGCACTTTGCACATAATGTACATTGTCCATCACCTGATTACAATCACACCTAACATTTCTTTCTCTCTCTCTCTCTCTCTCTCTCTCTCTCTCTCTCTCGCTCTCACTCTTTCTGAGTTCCGAGTTTCTAGTCTGATCGTCTTTACTTACCGGAGCTACTCCATCAAGCCTGATGTTCTACCCCTGGTTGGAGTCTCGTTGCCCGGTGGTCACCCTGCGAGGGATTGATCTGCATGGTCAGTCAGTGTCTCATGGGATTGTTGTGTATGAAGTAGAGATGAGCCGGATACTCGGCTGAAACGAGTCCGTTAACGGACTTTTCCCGTTAACGTTTAGGGTTTCTTCAGCTTTTTAATTCGGGTTGTAACGTTAATAATACGTACTTACTAACCAGTAGAGTTCTGGTAAACGTGGGTTCGTTCAGACGTGGTGCTTGCTTGGTAGAATGCGACTCGCATTGCGTCCCTGCCTGTCTGCCTGATGTCTCTAACCAGTAACCAGACACTGAGTGTCTGACACGTTTTTGCTGTATTTCATAAAAACATAAAGGTAGTAAGCTAGTGTTATAAATATTACAAATTAATTATTACCGGTTAAAGCCCCGCCCATTTCAAGAAAAGCCCTGCCTACTTCCGGGTTAGGCCCTGGGTACCACTCCAACAACAACCACTCCAAATTGTTACACAATTAGGAGATTTCCAAGATGATAGCGCTGCAGTAGCATGCAGTGGTCACTCCGGATACATTATGGTGCTATTTACGTTTTTTAGCCAGACAATTGCTAGTACATGGACACCAGAGACAGCTTTGTTCATGTACAACCACCAGTAGTTAATAAAATACAGAAATCATGCAAAAACCAACATGCACAATGATGTGCTGGAAAGGCTTAGCGACCTCGGCTTGCTGCAGAGATCAGGCCTCCAGTCCTCAGCGTTACCTGATACTGGGGATCAGGAGAGGGGAAACCAAATCCAGTACTCGAGGAAGCTAAAACCCAGCAAGTGGGCAGGCGATCTTGCTAGGCTAGAAACAAACCCTAGCCAGCCAGGTCTCCCGTCTCTTGACAATTATAAATTGTTGTAGAAATGACATTATTTACATTTACATTATTTACATTTACATTACTCACTGTCCAGTGCCACCCAAATGAGGATGGGTTCCCTTCTGAGTCAGGTTCCTTTCAAGGTTTATTCCTCATATTATCTCAGGAGCTTTCATGACACTGTCACCTCCGGCTTGCTCATTAGGGATAGGTGTTAGTCTTGTGCCATGTGCTTTTGTTTTGTGTATCCCCTGTGTTTGCCCCTCCCTATCCTTAATCCATTCCTGCTTCAGCACACCTGTTCCTTGTGTTTCAATGATTGTTCTCCTTATTTATACCAGTTGTATTGTGTCTGTTTTTTGCTGAGTCCTTGTCTCTTGTTTGTTGTCTTTGGTTTGCTCCTGTTGCTGTTTTTCCGGTTTGCTTTGTTTCTAGCCCTTTGTTATTTTTTCCCTTGATAAACCCCTTTTTATGTTATCCCTGCATATGGGTCTGAATTTTATCTGTGAAGACACCCATCTCTAACATATATAATAACTTAATTTTAAACTTTTCCTTCTGTTTCTATACGTCTGTAAAGCTGCTTTGAGACAATGTGAATTGTTAAAAGCGCTCATACAAATAAATTGAATTGAATTTTTGTACGTAATCAATTGTCAATTGATAATCAAATATCAAGTCATCCCTCATTCTCAGATTACTGTTTACATTCAGTGGATCCCCATTTAATAGAATAATTAAAATCACAATAAGAATAATCATTTTTTAAATTTGAATTCAGTATTAATTGAACCACCTCATGTACCTTGTACCATAAACTGCTGTATTTTTGTGCAGTGAAATTGACAGACACAACCAGCACACAATATTTTATTTAGAAAATAATATAATTTAGTTCAACATTCCATCAGATGATGTCTGATCAGATTGTGATGTAATACACTGTAATAAACAATACAGATCTATATGTCATTAGGATGAAAAACTGGCTCATAACCCAGTTCAAATCTCATGATCCTACTACACTGAGACATCGTCCCAGCTACTCTTCAAAATAAACCTGGAGTCTTGTCATTTCCAGATATTTTGGAGCATTATTGTTACAACAAAACCATTTTTAACCGGAGAACACACAATTATGTGTGTGTGTGTGTGTGTGAGTGTGTAATAAAGAAAATCTTATTTGTCACATGTTCATTACTTTTTAAATTCTGACACATTAAAAGTGATAAAAGAAATCATCTGTGTTTTAGTTCCAATTGTACTGATTACATTGATGTTTTCTAACTGGAAGCCTCTTTCCTGAAGGTAAATACTAAAGAAAATAGAAGCAGCTTTTAGCTTTTTCATATAACTTCAGCCTCTAGGAGACTGATGACGGTCTTTTTTGAGTCAGATGACTAGCTGTCTAAGGAGCTAATGTCACTGGCTTTATGTAGACACAGCCAGAAATATACAGTCATGTTTATTTAAATAAAACAATGTTTAAATCTGATTTACACACACACACACACACACACACACACATTGACATGTGACATCAGTGTTTTCAGGCTCCGTCCTCCATGTTTCTACATCGTAGTAAAAATAAACTTTCTCCTGTTCTTGTTTTTATTTTTATATTATTATATTTTTCTAACCTGCAGGTTTTTGTAATGGAAATATTAAACAAACTTGTACAGTAATCACACACAGTGGAATACTACATTACTATTTAACCCTCTATCCATTGTTCCACCTTCACCTGATCGAACAGCGTTACATCAGTCTATATAAGGGCATCATGTAAATGCAACCCTTCATCCCACTGTCATTCCTGTATTTATCAATGATTTATCTACCAACCTATTCACCCATCATTCCACTGTCTATACCAGCATCCAGCTGATTCAATCCTGTGAGAGAAAGACAGATACATTTCCCTAGCCACTACATTGAAGAAACATGAGCCCTACGTACTGCACCGACACAGAGCACACTAGATCTGAGCAATGCTGATTCTGACCTGCAGGGTTCTGGACTGAGTCTGATTAGAGTTTAGGACTCTGTGATGTTCTGCTGTAATAGAGTAGAATGACTCGTTAACTCTGGAACATTCCAGATTAACTGAGTCTCTTTGTGTATTGTTAAACTTTTTTGTAAGTGTCCTCTAGCAATTTCTTCCTGCTGCCTAGTCACTACTTCAGACTGTGTCTCCTACTGTAGATCCAACATTGTGTCAGAAAGACAGCCAGCTGAAAACCCCTTAAAGATCTGTGCTTTATCACACAAGTAAAAAAAATAAAAGCATGGCAAACCAATCACATGACAGGACATGACTCAGGTGTCAGACTGCAGTGAGGATGCAGTGAGCTTATCCCTCCATCTCTCCATCCCTCCTGTGTTCTGTTCAGTTATTCTAAAGTGTCTGAAGTGACTGAGCCACAGTGACTCGGCTCTACTCCTAAATTCACTTTTCACTCAGCATTTAACAAAAATATTCTACATCAAAGTATATTCCCATGAGAACACTATTCATGAGGTGCTGTAACAATGGGCCTGAAAACAGCAAGCATTCAAATTATAACAATGAGCTTATTAAACAGTGTCCACTTTATTAGCACACACATGCAGGTCTCTAATCAGCCAATCACATGTTGTATAAAATCCTGCTTCAGGTCAAAAGCTTCAGTTATCCGTCAAATCAAACATCAGAAGGTCTGATCTCAGAGATCAGAGGAGAATGACCAGATCAAAGGGTATAGTAACTGGAAAAAGTTTTTTTATGGACTTCAGCTGTCCAGTTTGGGTGAGTCTGTACTCATGTGCCTCAGATTCCTGTACTTGGCTGAGAGGAGATGAACCTGATGTGCTCTTCTGCTGTTGGAGCTCATCTACCTCAAGGTTTCAATTAGTGTGCTGAAGAAATGCTTTCCTTTACTGTTCCATCATTGTGATGTTTGATGTACTGCTGCCACATGATTGGCTGATTGGATAACTGCACAAATGAACAGATGTACATATGTTTAATTAAAGTTGATGGTGATTGTAAATTCTACTGTTTGGGACAGAAACTAAAAATGTTCTGTTAAGAACACTAAAATAATACTGTTTAGGACAGGACCATATAATTTTGTTTAGAATTCCAACTAGACCATGTCATTGTCGATAAAGCCTTAAAAGATTTTCTAGTAAAGAAACTGTAGAAGTAGAGTTTAGTGTCTAAGGTGGAGCCTGAAACTTTGTAGTAAGAGGTGAATTATTATAAGACAGCACTAGTCACTGTGTCTTTCCAATCAGACAAAAGAAGAGAAGCCAGCGACTGGTGGACGGGGTGTTGTGGGTGGGGCCAAACTGCTGGGTGGGCGGGGTGTAGCTGTTGGTGCTAAGCTGCTTGGTGGGCGAAACAGAGAGGAGTGGGTGGAGCTTTGCTGCGATGGAGTGGGAGTCCGACTGCCTTTGGGTCTGAAGAGACACTGAGGCTCAGCGTGGGAGGGACTAGGGGGTGTGGCTAGAGTGGAGTCAGGAACAGTAACAGCAGTAGGCTCAGTAGGTTCTGATTGGCTGTAAGTAAAGGGTGGAGCTCTTGAGATTCCTTTCTGCTGTCGACGCCACGAGTTGTAGTAAGTGGGATCGCTGATGTAGTGATTAACAAATGAATGTTTCTGATTCTGAAGGGTGGTGTCACACTCACACTCACTCTCACTGCCCTGTGAGATAGACAGGAGAGAGAGAGAGAGAGGGAGAGAGAGAGAGAGAGAGAGAGAGAGAGAGAGAGAGAGAGAGAGAGAGAGAGTGGGAGAGAGAGAGAGAGAGAGAGAGAGAGATTTGATTTTTTGAATTTCTGTTTAATTACCATTTAGAATTTTCCAGACTTTGAACACAACAGTGAATACACAACCTGTGTAAAGAAAAATAACAACGAAAAATGTCAAAAACAACCCTGAACCTTACGTCTTCTACCTCTATAGATCACATAGCTTCCCCCAGTGCCCACACTTCTGATAGCCTTCAAGTCTTTACTTTAGAATTCCAACAGCCTTTGAGTCATCTTATAAAAAGCAAATTTAACTTTTATTCTGGCTTTGACTAATGCTGTGTTTTGTATTTACATTTACATTTACATCATGTGACACTCTCTTATCCAGAGCGACGTACATAAGCGCTTAAATCTCTAACATTGAATACATTAATGCTGGATCACTAAGTTACATACTTAAGATACCATGAGTTTAAAACATTTGGTCAAAGTTACAATGAAAAAGTGTCAAAGTTTTTTTTTTGTTTGTTTGTTTGTTTTTAAATAAATGCAAAAGATAGTTAAAGATGTGCTAGTAGAAGTATTTCCTGAATAAGTAGGTCTTCAACTGCCGCTTGAAAATATCCAGTGACTCAGCTGTCCGGACCTCTAGGGGAAGTTCATTCCACCACCTTGGTGCCAGTACAGAGAAGAGTATTGTAGTAAACTTACCTCTTACCCTGAGAGATGGTGGGACCAGTGGAGCAGTGCTGTAGATCTGAGGGTGTGAGGTGCAGTGTGAGGAGTGATGAGGGCTTTGAGGTAAAAGGGAGATGGTCCATTTTTGGCTTTGTAGGCCAGCATCAGTGTTTTGTATCTGATGTGTTCAGCTACCGGAAGCCAGTGGAGGGATCGCAGCAGTGTGGTGGTGTGGAGAACTTTGGCAGGATGAAAACCAGCTGAATTTTGGATCATTTGCAGAGGACGAATTGCATTCATAGGTAGCACTGCGTTGCAGCAATCCAGTCTACAAGAGACTGAACAAGTACCTGAGCAGCCTGTGTGGACAGAAATGGCCGAATCCTTCTAATGTTGTAGAGAAGAAACCGACATGAGCGAGTCACGTTAGCCACATGAGAGGAAAAGGACAGTTAATTGTCCATGGTTACCCCGAGGTTGTGAGCTGTGGCTGAAGGGGAGATCAGATTGTTGTGCAGCCATCCTTCACCTCATCATCATATTGATACAAATGCAAACATAGCTCATCCTATAGAAACTGTGTCTGTGAGATCAAAAAGTAAATACATGAGAAGTTCTCTAAATAATCTTACCGTAATTAGACCAGAAGAATGCCAAAGAAACAAACAAAAACAGTTCCTAAAGTTTGGGCTTCTGAACATTAGATCACCCAAAGCACTTATTGTAAATGAAATCATCTCAGAAAATAGCCTTACTGCACTCTGTCTTACTGAAACTTGGGTTAAACCAAATGATTACATCGGTCTAAATGAGTATCTACACCATCAGGATATATCTATAAGCATGAGCCTCGTCAGACTGGTGCTGGAGGTGGTGTTGCCACTATCTTTAGTGATTTCCTTACTGTTACCCAGAAAACACATTATAGATTTAATTCTTTTGAAGTGCTTGTTCTTAATGTTACACTCTCGCACATGCACATGAAAAAATCCCTATCTTTTGCTATAGCGACTGTGTACAGACCCCCAGGGCCCTACACTGATTTTCTTAGAGAATTTGCAAATTTTCTTTCAGACCTTTTGGTTAATTTTGATAAAGCGTTAATTGTAGGAGACTTTAATAATAAATAGGCTACAGTTAGTCCAAAATGCAGCTGCCAGAGTTCTCACTAGGACAAGAACGTATGATCATATAACCCCAGTTAGACTCTGCGATACTAAAGAGGAGATGTGAACTCCATGTGATCTAGGGGGTTTCATTCAGGTACTCCGGTTTCCTCCCCCGGTCCAAAGAGCTAGGTTGATCAGCATCTCTGGAAAATTGTCCGTAGTGTGTGATTGCGTGAGTGAATGAGAGTGTGTGTGTGCCCTGTGATGGGTTGGCACTCCGTCCAGGGTGTATCCTGTCTTGATGCCCAATGACGCCTGAGATAGGCACAGGCTCCCCGTGACCCGAGGTAGTTTGGATAAGCGGTAAAAAATGAATGAATATAGCAAGATCATGACCTGGGGATGAATCACCTGTAATGATCAGCAGTTCAGTTTTGCTTGGATTGAGCTTTAACTGATGAGCAGTCATCCATGATGATATTTCTGCTAGACATGCTGAGATCCAATCAGAAGCTGTGGTATCTGAGGGTGGGAAAGAGAAGATAAGTTGTGTATCATCAGCATAGCAGTGGTAAGAGAACCCATGTGAGGAAATAACTTCACCAAGAGAGTGAGTATACAGGGAGAAAAGAAGAGGACCAAGTACTGAGCCCTGTGGGACACCAGTGGAGAGTCTGTTGGAACAGATGTCTCTCCCCTCCATGTTACCTGATATGAGCGTCCTTCCAGGTAGGAAGCGAACCATTCCCAAGCTGATCCACAAATCCCAAGACTCCTGAGGGTGGACAAGAGAGTCTTGTGGTTGACCGTATCAAACGCTGCTGAAAGGTCAAGGAGGATAAGGACAGATGACAGTTTGGCTGATCTAGCAGCATGTAGTTTCTCAGAGACATCCAAAAGGACTGTCTCTGTGGAATGAGCTACTTTAAAGCCAGACTGTTGGGATCTTTGAGGTTGTTCTGTGAGAGATAGACAGACAGTTGATTAAAGACAATGCGCTCAAGAATTTTTTAAGTGATGCCGGTCTGTAGTTACTGATGTCTGATGGATCCAGAGCAGGTTTCTTTAGGATGGGAATAACCCTTGCTCTTGAAAGTATTTGGTACCTGACCAGATGCTATGGATCTATTGATGATAGCGGTAATGAAGGGCAGAAGGTCTTGCAAGATGGTCTGGAGCATAGTGGAAGGGAGTGGATCCAATGGACAGGTGGTAGGATTGCAGGACTGGATGAGTTTTAAAATCTCTTCTGCTGCTACAGTTGAGAAATGCAACAATGAAGGATTGGAGGAATTCATACTGTGAGATGTAAGTGCTGTCAGGGCAGAAGTGAAGGTCCTTCAGATTTCCTCAATCTTCTCATGGTAGAAAGAAGCAAAGTCTTCTGCAGTTAGGGAGGATGAATAAGGTGGAGCCGGGGGGTTGAGTAGAGAAGAGATGATGTTGTGGAGCTTCCGAGGGTCTTGTGACGAAGCTTCAAGCTTTTCCTTGTAGCTGGATGTAGCTGTTGAGTGTCAGGGCTAATGAGTCGAGAAGAGTCAGGAGGGAAGAAGATTGAAACTTGTCAGGGGGGAGGTTGAAATCACCAAGCACTGTCAGAGGGGAGCTATCGGAAGGGAAAACACTAAGCAGTGTGTCCATTTCTTCCAGGAAGTCTCCTAGGGGACCAGGAGGGCGGTAAACAACAATGATGTCAAGGTTGATTAGAGATGTAACTGAAATGGCATGGAATTCAAAAGAGGAGATGGTTAAATGTGACAAGAGGAGAGGTGTAAAGCACCATTTCTTTGACAACAATAAACCTGTACCACCACCCCTGCCTCATGGTGAGTGAGAGAAAGCATAGGCAGAGGATAAAGCAGCTGGTGTAGCAGTGTTCTGTGGGGATATCCAGGTCTCTGTTAGTGCAAGAAAATCACAGGAGTAATGGGAAGTTAAAGCAGAGATAAAATCAGCTTTTTTCACAGCAGACTGGCAATTCCAGAGCCCACCTACCACCACTGTGTGAGACTTACACAACAGAGGAGGGTAGATGAGGTTACTGGGATTGTGACCTCTGCTCTGTAGACGAGAGTGTCTGTGACAGTAAGAGGTGACTACAGAGATGGGTTTGAGGCACATATCTGCAGTCAACCAAGAGTGAGATTTAAGGTATGGTAGAATATATCAAACAGTACTAGACACTAATGTTACAATGTGTTAGAGAGATACTTACAAACCTTCAATTTAAATGATTAAAGCCCTGCTCACAATTCACACCTTACGGGAGACTGAAACTACTCCTGATTAATCAGCTGAGAGAACAACAAAGACCAATACTATAAAATCAACAATGGTATAGAATATAACACAATTCAAATCACACAACTCTAGAACAAAGTGAGTTAAGCAGATAGTATACAAAAGTCAGGAACCTACTTTACCAGAAGACAATATATTCAAATGAAGAGAGTTAAAGCACACTTTATTTTGTGTATTCAGCAAGTATTTCTGTATCCTGGGTGCCTCCATGTAGCAAGCTTGGCCTGACAAATGACAAAGTTTAGCAGAACAACATATTTTTTTTCTTTGGGACATACTTCTTGTCATACATGTAAAAATCTTCTGTCCATGTGACTCCCAATCCTCCGCACCAAGCTTTAAGCAGTAAAACAAACTGTTTAGATATTCACAATGCACAAAGACATAAAAAAGACACAATGGTCTAATGTTTCTTCTCTGCCCATAGTGGGGTTGATGTGTGCCACATGTCTGCCTCTGTAGATAAGCTGTAGGCTTCTCTATGGGTGGTTTGCACAGGGACATCCAGCATCCTAATGGGGAAGAGTCTGGCACCAACAGTTTTAACCAATGTGACTCCTTTAGCCCTGTTAGAGACTCTCTTTACACAACTTTGATTGAGGTTTCATACAATGCTTTCTTAGAGGCATCTTCCAATGTTGTTAATGGTGGTGTTTGGAAGAACAAAAGTGCTCCTTCCTTCCACTGATAATCCCCTGCCGCTGCAGAGATTTATAATGGTGGTGGGAGCTGATGGCTTCCCCCAGGGTCCTGCCCCAAAACCGCCCTGAAATGGGATGGTAGTGCTGAAACTACGTCCCCAAGCAGTCTCTGTTTCAGGCAGCCCAACAATACTCCAGTCTCAGCACACAGATCCCTGGCTCTCTTCCAGTTGATACCAGACCTCAAATCCCTAACTTTGGTGATCTCTGCTCTCTGGAGACACTGTTGAATGTACGGAGGTGAAAGCATGTTGGACTGTATTAGAGGATTATGGAATAGTGGTTCTTCTTCATTACTTGGAAAGGTTTTGTGTCAATCCTGCTGAACCTTTACACTAAAGATGAGGCTCTCTGACTCATCTCATGACAGGTAGAACACTGTCGTTGCTGATAGGGCCATTTCCCTCAGATTCAGCACAAATAGATATTTATAATAAAAAGCTTAATAAAATAATAAAAAATAATAAAATAAAATATTTAGCATAATAAAAAATATTTTTTTTAAAGTTTACATTTTCACCTTGCTGTAGTAAGGCATAAGCCATGCCAGCCCATGCCATCTCTTCTCCATAGAGAAGCCTCTGTGCCATCTGCAATTGGAAAGTTCTGACCTGACATCAATCAGGCTGTGACCACCCTCCTGTCCACCCAAGAAAAGAGTTTACCATCCTCTTCAGAACATCTCTGACCAATGTCTCTGGAGGTTCTAGGATGGCGAAGCAATGCCGGAGCAAGGAGGCTATTAGAGTGTTGTCAACCAGTACTCTCCCTCTGTAGGATAACTGGGGCAGGACTCAGGTCCACTGAGACAACTTAGTGCACACCTTTTCCACTAACCCCTCCCAGTTCTTGTTTTGAAAACCTTTAGTACCTAAAAACACCCCAAGATATTTTAGACCAGCCTTTCCTGACTGGAGTCTGCCTGGTCAGGTGGGAGGCCCTTGTTCCTGCCACTGACCGGTTAAAAAACTCTCACATTTATCCCAGTGGGCTCTTGCTGAAGAAGCACTAGTATAAATGGATAACGTTTGAATGTCACCTTGATTTTTAATAAAAACAGTTACATCATCTGCATATGCTGACAGAGACTTTCCTGTGCACCTCCGGCTGACAGTCCCTGTAGTGTCACTCTAAGTCGGCATAATAGAGGCTCAATTGCCAAGTATACAGTTGTCCAGATAATGGGCACAGTTTTGATTCCTAAACAGGCCTCAGCTCTGTAGAAGTCTATGTAGAATTTTGTGGCCTCTCTTCATTTCAGCAGCCTCTGTTATTATGGTTCTATCTGGTCATCTGCGGTGCAGCATCTGATTTTGGAGTTTTGCCTTTCTGGTGAGGCCGATGAAAAAGGCACTAGGGGTGTGTCCATATCTTTAATGCTGGAAATTCATGATCTTATTTGGGTTGTTTTATCTTGATCATGAAGGATAAACCATCTTTCCAATAAACCATGTATACTTTACATAAGTTGTGTCTGAATCTCTGTGTGCACACACGCCAATTTAATGGCTCAGAAAGGACACATGACAGGTAAGTGATTACGTGCCAGCGAGTCCATATAAGGGCATCTATGTCACATTACTCCAGCTTCAATTTGTCTTTCACATTACATGAAACAGGATCCCTCAAGAACCGACGGCCATGCTCCTCTCCCAAACAAACAACACAAAGAGAATGTGTGTCATCCTCCATAATATAGCAGGGGCTCAATGCATCATACTTTTTACGTAGTGCATTGAAATATTCCTTGATCTATACAAACAGGACAGACAATCAAAACAAACATGCACAGACTGCTTCCTGAAGACAAAGAAGCTTGAGTAATGTTGCTTTTATATGAACTTGCTGGCAACTAATCACTTTGTCACATGTCCTTTCCGAGTCATTAAATTGGTGTATGTGTACACAGAGCTTCAGACACAACGTCCTCAAACAAGTGTTCATGTAGCGTCAGCCCTGACGTAACCTGTTGTAGTTTAATGTCAGAAACACACAGCATACACACAGGAAATAATAAAGGGAAAATTCAGAGAGAGAGAGAGAGAGAGAGAGAGAGAGAGAGAGACAGACAGAGAGAGAGAGAGAGAAAAAAAATTCATATATTGCTTGTAGCTTTCAAATGACTGTGTGGATGTGTGTGTGTGTGTGTGTGTGTGTGTGTGTGTGTGTGTGTTACCTGTGAATCAGACAGCTCTGATTTTTTCTCAGTTAAGCTGCTGCTCTCTGCTTTAATCAGGTCACTGTATTTTGTGTTTATGTCTTCATCAGAATAGTGCAGACTGCCGGGACTCGGCCTAGGAGGGGACCTGTTCGTACACACACAGACACACACGTATATATGAACAAATGTTTTTCATTGGTCAAAAAAAAAGAGGATACGGAGCTTGAAAATGTTAGACTACACTGATCACTCATCACACACAACCCAAATATCAGGGTTTAATTACCCATAATTCCTCATTAATAGGTCATTAATGTGAGGACAATGACATCACCACACAGATATCTGCACTCATCACCACTAAAATTGTAGCTACTTAAATAATAACTGCAGAAGGAACCAATATGTAAATAGTCCTGACAATGTACCGATCTCATATAAGTGTGATTAAATAATAAACACAGACATTATGGAAATGAGATAATTGTAGACATAAATGTGTTTATAATGTAAATATGAAGATGCTGGAGGATGTTGTACTTTAACTAACACATAAATAATACTGCCCTTAAAATATGGTACTATACTTTCTTTGTTTCTTCACATTTATTTCCTTCCCTTCAAACGAAATGCCACAAATTTACATATTTGTTACCACAAATGTGTTCAGCCAATGTGAATCCGCTGATGATCTTCTAGTGAATAATGCATGTTTGTGTGTTTTTTAGTGTTATAGACAAAGAGAGATGTGTGGTGAAGACCAGCCTGGTGTAGATGCCGTTCTTCCGGTTAAAAGAGGTTTTGACGGACAGACGCCGGTTGTTCAGTTCCAGTGTAGGAAAGTGACTCTCGTCCAGACCCACCATTTCTCCATGGGTCAGCGTGGTACAGTTAGGGCTGTTACCTAGGAAACACACACAAACACACAGTATACACTTTTAGGAAGCAAAGAACTGAAGGAACGGAGAAGGACAATATCTATATACTGTACATGTATACTGTATATCATAAATGAGATTCAGGTAGAAATTAAAGGCAGTTCACCAATTTCTTTTTTGGCGTATTTCTTGCTCTGTCCTCTAATGATGAGGATGAAGACCAGCAGGAGGATGAAGATCAGACCGACCAATGCCATCACTACAAGGAACCACCACTCCTCATAGAATGGAGCTACCTTGTGAGCTGGAAATGAAAATATGATGTTTTCTATTTAACAATGTGAGTATTTACATTTATGGCATTTTGACATATGGAATTACCCACATCCTCCATATTTAATTAACACTGTGTTGTTGTAGTAAAAAATGATTGTCACCCCTGAAGATTATTTCATGTCATGGATCATGTCACCCACCTGGACAATAAAGACACTTATGTACAAATGATGTTCATAGACTTTAGTTCAGCATTCAACACAATCATCCCTCAGCACCTGATTGGGAAGCTGATCCTGCTGGGACTGAACACCTCCCTCTGCAACTGGATCCTGGACTTCCTGACTGAGGAGCCCTCAGTCAGTCCGGATCAGGAACAGTATCTCCAGCACCACCACACTGAACACTGGAGCTCCCCAAGCTGTTCACCTTGCTGACTCACGACTGAGCAGCAACGCACAGATCAAACCATATTATAGTTCGCCGATGACACGACTGTGGTGGGTCTCATCAGCAAGAACGACGAGTCAGCATACAGAGAAGAGGTGCAACATCTAACTACCTGGTGTAGAGCCAACAACCTGTCTCTGAATGTTGATAAAACTAAAGAGATGGTTGTTGACTTCAGGAGAGCACAGAGCGATCACTCTCTGCTGAACATCGATGGATCATCTGTAGAGATCATCAAGAGCACCAAATTTCTTGGTGTTCATCTAGTGGAGAACTTCACCTGGTCACTCAACACCAGCTCCATCACCAAGAAAGTCCAGCAGTGTCTCTACTTCTTACGAAGGCTGAGAAAGGCACCCCCCCCCCCCATCCTGACCATGTTCTACATATGGACCATTGAGATCATCCTGAGCAGCTGCATCACTGTCTGGTTTGGGAACTGCACCATCTCAGATCACAAGACCCTGCAGCAGATAGTGAGGACAGCGGAAAACGTACCAAAGCATTTGGGCCTCACAACCAGACTGTGTAACAGTTTCTTCCCACAAGCCATAAGACTCCTTAATAACTGAACTGTACTGAGCACAACACACACACATCAACTGTATGGACTGTACAGACCTACACCACATACACACACTTCTAATATACATCTATCAACTGTTTACATGCTGTTTTTGCACACTTTTTTACTTTTTTGCTCTTTGCACACACATTCATTCATTCATTCATTCATTCATTCATTCATTCATTCATTCATCTTCTACCGCTTATCCGAACTACCTCGGGTCACGGGGAGCCTGTGCCTATCTCAGGCGTCATCGGGCATCAAGGCAGGATACACCCTGGACGGAGTGCCAACCCATCACAGGGCACACACACACTCTCATTCACTCACACAATCACACACTACGGACAATTTTCCAGAGATGCCAATCAACCTACCATGCAAACTCCACACACACAAGGTGGAGGTGGGAATCGAACCTCCAACCCTGGAGGTGTGAGGCGAACGTGCTAACCAATAACCCCCCCCCCCCCCTTTTTTTTTGCACATACTATACAATATTTCAGTCATTTGCTGTTTTTGCACAAATCCTATACAATATCTTAGGGACCTGCTGCTAAGGAACTGTGTTTATTATAGTGTTACTGCATGCAATATTGTCTGAACATACAGTATGTACACTGGTCGGTTGGTGCTGTTTCTGTTTATTGTCTTTTGTGTTTTGTCTTTTTTGTATTTTTTGTATTGTCTTGTAACTTTTTGTTGGCACTGTCTTTTGTCCTGCACTGTCCTGTCTGTCTTGTCCTACACTGTGTACACCAGGTTACACAGATACACTTTATGTATCTAGGAGTACTTAATAAATCCTTATGGCTCTGTCTTTGTGTTATGTAGCTCCCTGATCCTGGAGAAACGTTGTCTCATGTCACTGTGTACTGTAAAAGATATATATGGTTGTTATGACAATAAAAGCTCCTGACTTGACTTGACTGACAGGTGACAACAACCTGATACAGATGGTGAAGGTTGGCTAGGAGATCCGTATCCGTAGTCGTTCACTCCAATGATTCGGAAGTCGTAGCTCACCCCCTGTCTCAGGATGTCCATGTTGAATGTGTATGAAGTCACTTCCTTAGGAATATCTTTAATCAAAATGTCCCAGAGACCTTCATCTGTAACACACAACAGACATGGGGAATGAGAGAAAAAACATATTTCAAGTATTTCTTCACCATTTACACTTTACAAATCTTGTACTGCTTCTAGGTCAAGTTCAGATTTCATCCATTCATCTTCTACCACTTATCTGAACTACCTCGGGTCACGGGGAGCCTGTGCCTATCTCAGGCGTCTTCAGGCATCAAGGCAGGATACACCCTGGACGGAGTGCCAACCCATCACAGGGCACACACACACACACACTCTCATTCACTCACACAATCACACACTATGGACAATTTTCCAGAGATGCCAATCAACCTACCATGCATGTCTTTGGACCGGGGGAGGAAACCGGAGTACCCGGAGGAAACCCCCGAGGCACGGGGAGAACATGCAAACTACACACACACAAGGTGGAGGTGGGAATCGAACCCCCAACCCTGGAGGTGTGAGGGGAACGTGATAACCACTAAGCCACCGTGACCCCAAGTTCATATTTAAGTCTCCTAAATGAAAAGGCTTTAGAATAAAGTTGACAGGGTTAATGCTGTAATACAGAACTTTCAGGCAGAATTTTTCAACCACTTTTATCATATTCACCAAACTCTAAACCTAAAACTCTGAGAGCTTCACTTGAGATCAGAGAAGTTTCTACAGTGAGACTCCTGAACAGTCTCCTGAAGAGAGCTGAGACCTTGGAATGAAATGAGTTTTAGAACAGAAATAAAATCCACATATGTAGGTTTGTTGCAGACTAACGCAAGTCCCTGTTTTTAACCCTGTTTTACACTGTGAGACTGTGAGATCTGCTCTGAACAGACTGTGGGAGAGTGTGTGTGTGTTCACCATCTCAGATTATATGAACAAATCCTCTAACAAAAGTTCTGTAATATAATATGATATATGATATAATAAATGAGCATGATTTGGAGATAAGTTTGTACAGAAAACAAAAAGGTGTGTGTGAGTGTGCATGTGTGTGTGTGTGTGTGTGTGTGTGTGTGTGTGTGTGTGTGTGTGTGTGTGTGTCCATATTAACACACACTCAGGGAACCCCTGTCTGATGTGAGATCTGTGACAGCTTGCTTGTACAGCATAAAACTGGCTTTAACTCGACTGCATCAAGTTAATTAGGATAATTAAAATAAATTAAAGTCAAAACACAATCAATTAAAAGTTGAATTAGACTCCTCTAAAAAAAGCACTAAATTTATTGTGCCAACAAACACTGTAACTATAGGTTTATTTGGTATCAGCTAACAGGCCTAGCTTCAGCTCTAGATGATATTTATTACTATAAGTAATGCAGATGAATAAAGATTGTTGTAACTCTGTACATCAGAAGGTTATTTGCCTTTTCTGCAGAATTAAAAGCCACAAAATCACAAGAATTTGAGCTGTTTGTGTAACTTGACTGTATGCAGCTGAGCTTAAGCCCTGCATTTATCTTCAGGTTTCACTGCCATGTTGCCATTCATGTTTTTCTCACCTGCCCTACAACTTGCCCCTGAATGTTTAGGAGGTAAAAAAACACTGGACCTGTGTGAGAGAGGGTAGATTTAACCCTAGATAAACTTAGATTTATTTAGTAACATAGTCATATGTTGGAGGATGTACCTGAGGGTCTGGCCTCTATGACATATCGTGATATAGGAGCCCTTCCAGGATCTCCATTGGTCCAGTGTATAGTGAGGGCAGAACCATAACGAGAGATGAACGGATCACCTGGTGGTCCTGGGGCACCTGCAATTGGGGGCAGGGGCAGTGGGGAACATTCGTTTTACATTTCACAGTATTTCTTAACTATAATACTGACAACAATCACCTATAATCAGACACTGTGGAAGAAAAAAATCATTAAGCAGGGAGAGAGAGAGAGAGAGAGATGTGAGAAAGGTACAGACCTTCTCCAGGTCCTGTGGTGATGTTGGCCTCCACCTCAGGCCCATAGGTGAAGGTCTTGGCACGAATGCGGAAGTTGTAGGTGACTCCATCAACCAGGTCCTTGATTTTTAGCCACAGTGGGGCATTTCCCTTCACATCTACTGTTACTATCTTACTCACACCTGAGGAAAGAGGCAGGTTCAAGAAGACAACAAACTTTTCTAAGGAACAAAGCTTTCTCTGTGTTTTCTGATGGTTTCTCCACGTTGATCTCTTTTGTTCATCTTGACCATGTCTGTTAATTTACATTGTTCTTAAGCTGATTCTGTTTTTACAAAAGATTCTCCTTTTGCTTTAGAACAAATGCACAACTAAAGCTAACAAAACCATAGACATTTAGTGAGTATGCTCTAGAAA
>NC_083461.1:370554-388054 GCF_030014155.1 Tachysurus vachellii
ATAAATGCAACAGAATTTTCAATTGAATTTAATTCTATTTTATTTGTATATTGCAGTGAACAGTGTCTCAAAGCAGCTTTACAGAAATATATAAATGATGAACTTACATGTCAGTTCGCTCCAGATAGAGAGTTTTTGTGTGTTAAAGTTTTGTAATCTTTCGTAAACTAGCTCTCGATAACGAATACAGAACCCAAGTAGAATCCCATTAATCTTCTCCTCTGATGGAGACTGAAACACAAACACAGGTTAGAAAGACACACAGTTACGCCTTTGACGAAAAATAGCTTCAAAATGTATATGAAATACTGCTCACCTGCCAGCCAATTAAAACAGATGTAGTGGTGTGAGGAGTAACAGAGAGGATGATGGGAGCTTCATCAGGAACTGGAGAGGAACATACAGGAGAAGTAAAATACACTGCTCAGATACAGAAGACTTCATTCACATGCTGGATCTCAATAAACTAAATATTACTTTTATACGTTGTGTAATAAAGAGTGGTGTTGCCAGTGGCAACCAAAAGCATCAAACCACTGAGAGCTGAGGTCCATTCAGTGGCATTTGTCATACAGAAACTACATATCTTCATGCACCAGGAGGAACCCAGGGCCACTGCACCAGCATTGTGACAATGGCTCTGAGGATGTCATTCAGAAATACACACAGCAGTAAAGGTAGCGTTGGCTAAAATGTGGAGGTCTCTAGAATATGGATATTCCTCCGCAGCCCATCACTAACCCACTAACAACAATGACAGTTTGTTCAGTAACATGGACATCAGTAGCCTGCTGGAGGTCATTAACACCATTCCCTGTCAGGATCCAGCCCGGACTTTGGCCACGTGCTTTTGTTCTGTGTTTACGTGTCTGCCCCGCCCCTGTCTCTATTTCCCCGCCTCTGCACACCTGTTCCTCATGTGTTAATTGTCTTGTGTATTTAATCCTTTGTCGTCTTTCGTCTCGTGTCAAGTCTCGTCGTGTCTTTGGTCCTGTTTTGTGTTTTTTATTTAATAAACCCTTTATTTATACTCTATCCTGCATTTGGGTCTGTTTTGATCACTACGTCGCTAACGTTCCCTTTTTAGGGGTTGTCTTGCTGTTGCCGCTCCAGTTCACCTGTTGTCACTTTCATTTGCAAAAATCACGTGACGATGATTCACAATCATTTACACTTCCTAACTGGATAAACTGCCTTGGTGTTATACTGTGATCATGACGTTTTTTATTCATTTAGCAGTGTATTTAGATCCAATAAGGAGATTAACCAAAAGTCAGAGCACTAAAGATGGACACAGACATAGATACAGAGACATAGATACAGAGACATAGATACAGAGACATAGATACAGAGACATAGATACAGAGACATTGGCTTTATTCCATACCATCCTGCAGAGTGGTGATAGCTTCACTCTCCTGGCTGTAATCACTGTCTCCGATATCGTTAGTGGCCTTTACACGAAACTGATATGATGTGAAGGGCTTCAGTCTGAAATACACACAGTCAGACTGTCATTTAACTCCATTTCTAATTGCATGAATAAACTTTGTGTACACTGTTTACCTCATTGTGTGTTTCAGTCACTTAATTCTTGTTGCCCACCATATCACTTATACATACTAGCTCTATTTAACGTGTATAAGCTTGATATACATGTTACATGCTCAGCTTCATACTTTGTTCTCAGGTTAGCAAAGCATGGTCACAACATTAGCAACACAGACTCACCAGGCATAATAAATTCTGCTACTTCCAACCAAGCTTTATTTCTCTACAACAATTGAATGAGAGGTTGTGTATGACAGGGTAAGATAAAACAACTCTATTTATTGCTCTACCATGTCATACTCAACGTGCACAGACATGAGAAACTCTTAATTTTAATGTCTCTTTGTCACCTGCATGTTACAGGAAACAAATGTTAGGTTGAGACTGAAGATGGTGAGATGTTGAGATCATGTTTATACCACATTGATGTAAATGAGCTGAAACACATTAGAGAAAACTTCTTTAAATAAATTCACACCTTTCCACAGTGTATGGCACCACCTCGTGATTAACAGATGCTGACTGGACAATCCAGTTCTGAATAGGAAGTTCTCTTATCTGAACTGTGTAATACCGGACCGGAGAAAGACCATCGCTTCCTGGTTCCCATGACAACAATACGCTCCGCGCTCGCACGCTCTCCTGAGGTACCACAAGATGGCGAGGAGGCTGAGGACGTGCTGAGGATTAACGGTTCCACAGTAAAAAAGCAAATTCAATTCAAAAATGAATTTAATTGAATAAAAAAAATCTTTACAGAAGAAGCTAAGAATTGTTTTTCAGCTTTAGAAACTTTTGTTTGCTCTCCTCACCTCTCTTTTCCGTGGTAACCACCAGGGCTTCGGCAGCATCCCCCCAGCCTTTACGGGTTTGAGCCGTGATGCTGAAGATGTAAACAGATTCAGGCTTTAGCGAATTCACAGTGTATTGCCGTGCACTTGGGCTCAGGACATCCACTGTCGCAGAGTTGCTATTGGATGAATTTAGTCGATATGTGATCTGATAGGCTGAAAAGAGATCAGAAACAGGAAAAGTTTGTTTTATATACACTGTGTCTATCTATCTGTAAATCTTTCTGTCTGCTTGTCTGTCTATACAAGACAAGGTTTATTTACAGCCACACTTACCAAGGATAATGCCATTGGGCTGAGCAGGAGATTGCCAGATCAGTCTGACAGAAGTGGTCCGTACTTCTGGAAACAAAATACCTACTGGTGGTCCCGGCACTGGAAAATCATACAGATTTATACGTATTTAACCTATAGTGTGTATGTTACTTCTCTTCTAACAAAAGTACTTTGTCTTATGTAGCTGTGTATAATAGATACACCACTTAATTTACCTTTAATGAAGGGTTATAGATTTAAATGTAAAGTCTAGATAATAATTATGCAGGAAACACAGAAAAGTATAGAATCTATTACATATTAATTGTTTTTGGAATCATTTGCTTGGAGATTCTGTTTTTATCACATTTATAAATATTGTACATATATACACACAATATCTATGCTATTGTTATTAACTGATTAACTGATTCCAGGCATGCCAGATCTCCCTGAAAGCCTAATCAGAAACCAATGGCGAAGTGTTTTATAGAGTTTAATGTATTAGAATTATAAAATACATTGGACATGGTGAATCTTGAGCTCACTTAGTGCATCAGTGTTAATCTTACATCCTTTGAGACACAGAGACACTTTAACACTCTGCCAGAGAATACTGCAGCATTAGAAGTCTGTATCCAGTCTTATGTACTTCTGTACAATCATGTCAGTTATTGAATACAGAGTTGTTAACCTTGGTAGATCTAAATGGTGACCGCTCTAAACAAACTAAGGTAATGTTCGGTGTTCCACAAGGTTCTGTTTTAGGCCCATTGCTTTACTCCCTATATATTCTACCCCTTGGTGCAATTATTCATAATCATAGTATTAGCTTCCACTGTTACACTGATGACACACAGCTGTATGTTTCAGTTCAGTCAGATGTGAGTCACCAGTTTAATAAGACTGAAGATTGTGTGAAGGACATCAGACAGTGGACGCTTACTAACTTCCTCCTGTTTAACTCTGACACACAGAAGTTCTTGTACCAGGACCAAAGACAGACAGAAGTAAGCTTTCTGATTATGAAGCAAATCTTGATGTACAGTTTAATGTACAGTTTAATGCTCTCACTCCTTACACTGAACCTCACTGCCACAGATCTTTTGGCACTTCTCGACTGGTCCCACCAACTGTCAGGAAAACAATATTCTTCTCTGTTCTGGCACTGACCTGGTGAACGTTCCCTGTTTGTTTGAACAGCTTAGTCACTGACTGTTGTGACTGATTCCTTCATGAAATATTGTTCTTTTTGTTTGAGTGCTAGATTTCCTTCCAACAGAGTTTTAGACTTATGGTCTCCTTAGTCTGTGTCCTAGTGAACAAGTATTGATGTTTTCATTGGTGGAAACTTTAAAGCACTTCTGTACGTTGCTGTGGATAAGAGTCTGCCACATGGCGGAAATGTAAATTAAATGTAAATATCATAGCTGTAGTAGCTTCAGTTACTTTGTTTTCATTGTCACTGAATTTCCTGTCAAGACCCTGCTTGTAATATCCCCAATGTGCATCCTCTTAAACCATTATAGATCAGCCTGTGGATGGTAGACTAAAGACTGCAGTTTGGAAATCAGTTGAAGTCTTGTTCATTATTCTGTGGTTAGCTTCACAGACTATAAATTTAAAGCTAATAAAGCAAAAAAAATGATGTCATAATTCTTTCTGAACCAATGTTGTGTCCGTCAGCTGTATGTTCTGGTGTTTATCAGCAATCAGGTCTGTGGTGAACTCAGAGTTTATGATGACCCATTAGTTCCTCAGGAGCTCTCGGCTGCACTATTATAAACTGTTGTAGAAAGGACATTATTTACATTTACACTATTTACTGTAGAGTGTCACCCAAATGAGGATGAGGTTCACTTCTGAGTCTGGTTCCTCTCAAGGTTTCTTCATCTTATCATCTCAGGGAGTTTTTCCTCACCGCCATCACCTCGGCTTTCTCATTAGGGACAGGGATAGATATATAGTATTTTAAATTTTAAGTTAATCTTTTTTAAATTAATTTTAAACTTTAAATGTATGTATTTTTTCTTCTTATTATTCTATATTTATTTCTTTTTCTCTCTCTTCTGTTTCCATACTTCTGTAAAGCTGCTTTGAGACAATGGGAAATTGTTAAAAGTGCTAAACAAATAAACTGAATTGAATTGTGCCAAAGATTCTTTTGAAGCTCAGTCAGCAGTGCTGTTTGACTTCATATTACACAGTTGAGGAAGACTAATGACTCATGATCACAGTCTCCAGTGTCACTGTGAGATAGGTTTCCTTTTGAGTTTGGTTCCTCCCAACGTTTTAACCTCATGTCATCTCAGTGAAAACTATACAAATGAACCTGCCCTGAGCTGTTAGAGATTAATCACAAGCCTCTCTATTAAATTTCTGAACCTCATGTACACTGTGATTGATGTGATTTATACTGATTGCTGTCGTCATGCCTACCATCATCAAGAGTGCGTTCCAGGATCAAAGGAGAGGATGGGAGTCCATCTCCAATACGTGTGAATGCTAAAACCTGTATCTCATAGAGGACATATTTCCCTAAATGTGTTAACTCAGCACTGTGAGTGGTGTTTCCTTCTACTGTCCACAACTGAAGAGGAGAGTCTGAATCTTTTTCCTTATACACCACCTAAGAGACACAGACCGAGAATAAAACTATAAAATGTATTTGAGATTTATTATTAGGACTCAAAATTATTGGTATTATTATTTTATGATGACCTTGTAGCCAAGGATGAGCCCATTTCTGTCAGGCTCAGGAACCTCAAACCAGCGAACCAAAATACTGCTGGAGGATGTGGAGAATGCTGAGACATTAGATGGACCACTGGAGGGCACTAAAGAGTGAAAAAGTTAAAAAACAAACAGAATTATCATCAGTATCACATACAGGGATTCTTTAGAATAAAAGCTTTTAAAAACCCAGAGTTGAATGTTATCGTGGTCTCAGAGGGAACTTGCTTGTTATAACCACAGAGAGCAGCAGTGTTTACTGATACTCATGTGCTTTTACATTGTATGTCCAGGCTCCAGCACCTACAACCAATGGTCAGAAATCAAACAGAGCTTGTCCGTGGTTTAAAGCATATCATAAGTTAAAGACTAGTCATATGTACCCTATTTTACAGAAATTGGTGAAAGAGTTAATTTACTGAAACAATTCTGTCCAAAAACTTTAACAGTAAGAACTCGTCTTTTAGTAAAAAACCTTTTGTGAAAAACGCAACTTCCCAAAGACTCTATGGGTTCCACCTCCTATACCTTAATGACAGTTGACTACTGATCATAAGGTTATGATTTCAAATCCCAGGATCAACAAGTTGACACTGTTTGGCCCTTGAGAAAGGCCCTTAACACTCAGCTGCTCACATGTATAAATGTAATTCACTCCAGATAATGGCATCTAGGAAGTGCTTTCTTCATGTTCTACAGGTAGGACATCTTTTAAAGCCAACTTTGTCTTCAACCATATGGAACTGTATAATAAACAAACCACTGCTGTTTAATATTCATTGAGATGTTCATGGAGGACTAGTAATGCAAAATAAAATGTAATATTAATATTAATATTTTACCAGATTCTCGGGTCCGCCCCTGAACAGGTTGACTCCATGGTCCAGCTCCAATGCCATTAATCGCTCGGACTTTGACTTCATATTCAGTCCATTCTTCTAAATCTTCGATGGTAAACTCTCTCTCCAAACGGTCAGGAATAATGTGGGTTAGGACTTTATCATGATGTCCAATCCGACTATACTGCACTTTATATCCAAGAGACTCTGGATTTCCATTATACTCCCACTCTGGTAGGGGCTGAAAGACAAATTAGGCAACATTAAATTATTCCAGCACAAAAAAGTTATTTTATTTATGCTGGAAAATCCTTGATAGATATGAACAGCAATTCAATTAAATTTTATTTGTACTGCCCTTTTAACAATGGACATTGTCTCAAAGCAGATTGACACAAGTATAAACAATTATTATAGAAATTACAAAGTCAAATTTCTAAATGTATAATATTTATTACATTTACATTTATCCCAATGAGCAAGCTTGAGGTAACAGTGGCAAGAAAAACCTCCCTGACGTGATGTGAGAACGAAAGCTTGAGAGGAACCAGATTCAGAACAGAGGCATGTGATAATGGGACGTACCACCCATCGGAGCCAGAGGCTGGTTTCACTGGCTGTGCGCAGTGTGACGTTAAGAGGAGCCATGTCAGGTGGAGCCTGCAGGGTCTGGATCTTTCTAGAAGGTTGACTGGGTGGGCTGGTGCCCACAATGTTCACCTGACGTATACGAAATCTGCAGGTGGGACCAAAAAATACATCAAACAACAGAACAAGCAAGCTGACTATGATGGTGATAGATAGTGTTAATATTTACTCCATTTGTATCAAGAGCATCTACTGATGATGGAAGAGGACATTTCTGGCTTGTGCTAAATACTGGACATAAATATTTGATGGTAGTACAGAATGTGAGATAACTGCAGGTGGTACCATAAACATTTTAAAGGACGTGTGGAACTTGGAAGCTGAGGAGCTATATAAATGAGAGACACCTGAGGAGGATGGAGTAAAGGTGTGGTACGTGTAGAAGGTGTGTAGAAGATGTCTAGGAAGGTGTGTAGAAGGTGTGTAGGAAAGTGTGTAGAAGGTGTGTAGAAGGTGTGTAGGAAGGTGTGTAGAAGGTGTGTAGGAAAGTGTGTAGAAGGTGTGTAGGAAAGTGTGTAGAAGGTGTGTAGGAAAATTTGTAGGAAAGTGTGTAGAAGGTGTGTAGAAGGTGTGTAGGAAGGTGTGTAGAAGGTGTGTAGGAAAGTGTGTAGAAGGTGTGTAGGAAAGTGTGTAGAAGGTGTGTAGAAGGTGTGTAGAAGGTGTGTAGGAAAGTGTGTAGAAGGTGTGTAGGAAAGTGTGTAGAAGGTGTGTAGGAAGGTGTGTAGGAAGGTGTGTAGAAGGTGTGTAGAAGGTGTGTAGGAAGGTGTGTAGAAGGTGTGTAGGAAAGTGTGTAGAAGGTGTGTAGAAGGTGTGTAGAAGGTGTGTAGGAAAGTGTGTAGAAGGTGTGTAGGAAGGTGTGTAGAAGGTGTGTAGAAGGTGTGTAGGAAAGTGTGTAGAAGGTGTGTAGGAAAGTGTGTAGAAGGTGTGTAGAAGGTGTGTAGGAAAGTGTGTAGAAGGTGTGTAGGAAAGTGTGTAGGAAGGTGTGTAGAAGGTGTGTAGGAAAGTGTGTAGAAGGTGTGTAGAAGGTGTGTAGAAGGTGTGTAGGAAAGTGTGTAGAAGGTGTGTAGGAAAGTGTGTAGAAGGTGTGTAGGAAGGTGTGTAGGAAGGTGTGTAGAAGGTGTGTAGGAAGGTGTGTAGAAGGTGTGTAGGAAAGTGTGTAGAAGGTGTGTAGGAAGGTGTGTAGGAAGGTGTGTAGGAAAGTGTGTAGAAGGTGTGTAGAAGGTGAGTAGGAAAGTGTGTAGAAGGTGTGTAGGAAGGTGTGTAGAAGGTGTGTAGGAAGGTGTGTAGAAGGTGTGTAGGAAGGTGTGTAGAAGGTGTGTAGAAGGTGTGTAGGAAGGTGTGTAGAAGGTGTGTAGAAGGTGTGTAGAAGGTGTGTAGGAAGGTGTGTAGGAAGGTGTGTAGGAAAGTGTGTAGAAGGTGTGTAGAAGGTGAGTAGGAAAGTGTGTAGAAGGTGTGTAGGAAGGTGTGTAGAAGGTGTGTAGGAAGGTGTGTAGAAGGTGTGTAGAAGGTGTGTAGAAGGTGTGTAGGAAGGTGTGTAGAAGGTGTGTAGAAGGTGTGTAGGAAAGTGTGTAGAAGGTGTGTAGGAAGGTGTGTAGAAGGTGTGTAGAAGGTGTGTAGGAAAGTGTGTAGAAGGTGTGTAGGAAAGTGTGTAGAAGGTGTGTAGAAGGTGTGTAGAAGGTGTGTAGGAAAGTGTGTAGAAGGTGTGTAGGAAGAACCTGTCACATAATTATATAATTCAATTTATTTGTGTAGTGCTTTTCAAGAATTAACAATTCACATTGTCTCAAAGTAGTTTAACAAAAGAATAGAAACAAAAAAGAAAATTATAATTATAATAATTATATATATAATAAGAAAAGAAGATAAAACACAATATATCTATCCCTATTTGTGTATGATTTGATTGTGGCTTGTACAAGGTGCTATATGAGTTGTACTCCAATGCCCCCTTTTCCACCAGAAAGAACCGGGTGCTGGTTCAGAACTAGTGCTGGTACTGGTTCGAAGTGGGTTCCACTGGCGAGTCTTTTAAGAACCAGTTTGCCTTTCCATCAGTTAGAGAGCCGTCACAGAGCCGAGTCTGATGTCGCTGTATACAACATTATAGAGCAACGTTAACGCAGCAGCAGCAAACACAAACACAACATCAACAATGGCGGATGTTGGTTTACTGTTAATGCTCATGGCTTTGTGAACCTACATTGGCCCAAACACAGAGAATCCTAATTTAAAATGATTTAAAAATTGCCGCTAACAACGTTCTCTTTTGTCTTGTTGGTCACAGTAACCCCGCCCCCAGGCGCTAACAGTAGCCCCGCCCCCAGCCCCTGATGCAAGCGTTTTTTTTTTACATTTACATTTACGGCATTTAGCAGACACCCTTATCCAGAGTGACTTACAACTGAGCAACTGAGGGTTAAAGGCCTTCCGATCAGTAGCCCAACACCACTGAGCTACCACATCCCTTTTTTAAGTCTAGACCAGCAACGTTTTGGTGCTACTTAAGAACCACTTTTTCTGGTTCAGAGCCGGTGCTTTTTGTGTCAAAGAAATAAAGAACTGGTTTTAAATTAAACTCTGGCTCCGAACCAGCACTCAAACTGCCTCGGTGGAAAAGGGTGGAAAAGTGCAGTACCTGTAGAAGGTGTAGGGATTGAGAGCAGGTATTTCCATTGATCGAGCATGAGGCTCATTAGTCAGCTGATGAACCAACACCCAGTCCTCATTTTCTCCAATTATACTGCTCTGAAAACAGAATAGAAAACCAAAAGCCATACTCATCAGTGATGGTACAGGGTGTAGTTATTTATCGCATATCGCTGAAAAATAATATTTACCTTCTAATAGCTTTGTTCCATCTATTCTGATCTGATCAGTAACTCACCTGTGCCTCTACCTGCCAGCGGGAGATGGACGTCTTTCCATCGTAACCTGGTTTGAACTGCAGTGTAACTGATCGAGGGCCGATGTTGGAGATAGCCAAGTTAGTTGGTGGACCAGGAAGCTCTATATGAGAACACACACAAGACAATTGGCATGGTCCCACAGGAGCACCACAGCTCTCCACTTCACATGTCTAACAGGTTTCATCTCCTCAGTGAAGAACCCGCTGAGAAACCTGAACGTGCTCTGGTTATAGGAGACTCCACCTTTAGGGGCTCCAGCAGCACTGGTTAGGTGTATTCAGGGAGCCAGGGCACCGGATATAGCAGGTAATCTTAGGGTCTTAGGCAAGCATTGGTACTCGAAGGTAATTTTCCATGTAGGAGCTGATATATGCCTTCATCAGTCAGAGATTACTTAGAGTAATATTGTCGAGGTGTGTAAATTATGCTCTGGCCCCATCCCAATGTGGTGTGGTGATGAACTGCTGGATGTCCAGGTGGTGCTCCGAAAACAATGCGGGCTTCACAGATAATAAGAGCACTTTTGAGGACAAGGCTGGCTTGTTAGGACAGGATGATGTCCATCCCACTCAGGAAGGTGCAGCTCTCATTTCTTGCAGCATTAAACATAGTTAAAGAACAGGCCGAGTTAATCTGTGTTATGTCTTAATATGCTTAGATTTTTTGCTTAGTGTTTTATGTCTCCATCACTGGTGGCTTGGGTGTCGTTTGTGTCTGTTTTTTTAGATCTACTGTGTGTGTATCTGTTTGTGTGTGACTCTGTGTGTCTCTGTGTGTGTGTATCTGTGTGCGTGTGTGTCTCTGTGCGTGTGTATCTGTGTGTGTATGTGTGTCTCTGTGTTTGTGTTCATGCGTGTTTGTGCCTTTGGGTATGTGTCTGTATGTGTATGTGTGTGTATGTGTGCCTCTGTTTGTGTGTGTGTATGTGTCTCTGTGTCTGTGTGAATTTGTGGCTATGTGTGTGTGTCTGTGTGCGTATGTGTCTCTGTGCGTGTATATCTGTGTGTGTGTCTCTGTGTGTATCTGTGTGCGTATGTGTCTCTGTGCGTGTATGTGTTTGTGTGTGAGTGTGTGTGCCTATGCGTGTGTGTCTGTATGTATATGTGTGTGTATGTGTGTGAGTGTGTGTGACTCTGCGTGTGTGTCTGTATGTGTATGTGTGTATGTCTGTGTGTGTGTGTGTATGTCTGTGTGTGTGTGTACCTGTGTGTGTGTGTGTGTATGTCTGTGTGTGTGTGTGTGTGTATGTCTGTGTGTGTGTGTGTGTGTATGTCTGTGTGTGTGTGTGTGTATGTCTGTGTGTGTGTGTGTGTGTGTGTGTGTACCTGTGTGTGTGTGTGTGTATGTCTGTGTGTGTGTGTGTGTATGTCTGTGTGTGTGTGTGTGTGTGTACCTGGTGGTACCCCTGATGAGATGGTGGATGATGATAGCTGTCCCTGTCCTTTAGATGTCATTGCTGCCACCTCGATTGTGTAGGTGGTTAAAGCAGTAAGTCCTGTGACACGGTACTGTAGAGTGACGTTGGGCAGGTAGTGTGTGACCCGTGTGTTTGTGCGGTTAAACTCCTCCCACGAGATACGATACCCTACAGATACGATACACACAGACACACAGGGGCAACTTTACAAATATTGGCAGCCTCTTAAAAAGTGAGCATTTTCTCTGTACGTTAATATTAGGTGAAAGCTCTATGGGGAGAGTAATAGTACTCAGTCTACACACACACACACACTTACACACACACACACACACACACACACACTTACACACACACACACACACACACACACACTTACACACACACACACACACACACACACTTACACACATGCACACTTACACACACACACACACACACACACTTACACACATGCACACACACACACTTACACACACTCACTTACAGACACACACACTTACACACACACACTTACACACACACACTTACACACACACACACACACACACACTCACTTACACACACTTGCACACACGCACACACACACACACTCACTTACACACACACACACTTACACACACACACACTTACACACACACACACACACACACACACACACACTCACTTACACACACACACACACACACACACTCACTTACACACACACACTTGCACACACGCACACACACACTCACTTACACACACACACACACACACACACACACTTACACACATGCACACACACACACACACACACACACACACACACACACACTTACACACATGCACACACACACACACACACACACTCACTTACACACACACACACACACTCACTTACACACACACACACACACACACATGCACACACACACACACTTACACACATGCACACACACACACACACTCACTTACACACACACTTGCACACACGCACACACACACACTCACTTACACACACACACTTACACAACACACACACACTTACACACACACACTTACACACACACACAGACTCACACTTACACACACACACACAGACACACACTTACACACACCCACACACACTTACAGACACACACAGACTCACACTTACACACACACACAGACTCACACACACACACACACACAGACTCATACTTATACACACATGCACACACACACACAGACTCACACACACACACACAGACTCATACTTATACACACATGCACACACACACTCACACATAAACTCACACTTACACACAAACACACACTCACACAGACACACACACTCACACAGAAATTCATACTTACACACACACACACACAAACACACACATACACTCACACAGACTCACACAGACACACACAAAGACACACACTCAAATACACACACACACGAACACACGCACAAACACATACACACAGACTCATGCGCACAGACTCACACACTCATACAGAAACTCACACAGACTCACACAGACACACACACACACTCACACAGACTCACACACAGACACACACACTCACACAGACTCACAAAGACACACACAGACAAAGATGCACACACACAGACTCACACTGACTCATACAGACACACACACACACAGACTCACACACATAAAGAGGCACACACAGAGACACACACACACACACAAATACACAAACACACACAAACACACGCACAAACACATACACACAGACACAGACTCATGCACACAGGCTCACACACATGCACAAACACACACACACAGACTCACACTCACACACACACTCACACTCACACAGACAAACCCACTGACTCACACAGATGCACACACACTGACTCACACAGACACACACGCACACACACACAGACACACACAGACACACACGCACACACACACACAGACACACACACAGAGACACACACACACAAATACACACGCACAAACACACACACAGACACACAGACTCACACAAACACAAACACACACAGACACAAATATACAAAGTTAATAATAATAATAATAATAATAATAATAATAAATGAATAAATAAAGGTGAAGTACCAGTGAGGATGCCGTTCTTCTCATGTGGTTCTCTCCAACTGACTTTCAAAGACGTATCGAGAATTTCAGTAAAACTCAGATGACCAACAGCACCAGGAGCTGGAGAGAGAGAGAGAGAGAGAGAGAGAGATTGAGGGAGAGAAATAGTCATATTATTGTTATATTATTGTTTAAATTTTCTTTGCGTTTGTCTGTGTGTGTGTGTTTGTGTGTGTCTGTGTGTGTGTCCATATGTGTGTGTCTGTGTGTGCGTATGTGTGTGTCTGTGTGTGTCTGTGTGTGCGTATGTGTGTGTCTGTGTGTGTCTGTGTGTGTACGTTTGTGTGTTTGTGTGTGTGTGTGCGTATGTGTGTTTGTGTGTCTGTGTGTGTGCCTCTGTGTGTGTGTGTGTGTATATCTGTGTGTGCCTCTCTCTGTGTGTGTGTTTGTGTGTGCGAATGTGTGTGTGCGCGTATGTGTGTGTTTATGTGTCTGTGTGTGAGTGTCTGTGTGTGCGTGTACTTGTATGTGTGTGTTTATGTATGTGTCTGTGTGTGTGTGTCTGTGTGTGTTTTTGTGTCTGTATGTGTGTTTGTGTGTTTGTGTGTGTCTGGTGTGTGTGTGCGTATGTGTGTATGTGTGTGTGTGTACGTTTGTGTGTTTGTGTGTGTCTGTGTGCGTATGCGTGTTTGTGTGCGTCTGTGTGTGTGCCTCTGTGTGTGTGTATCTGTGTGCATGTGTGTCTGTGTGCGTATGTGTGTTTATGTGTGTCTGTGCCTCTGTGTGTGTGTGTCTGTGTGTGTGCCTCTCTGTGTGTGTGTGTTTGTGTGTGCGTATGTGTGTGTGTTTGTGTCTGTGTGTGAGTATGTGTGTGTTTGTGTGTCTGTGTGTGAGTGTCTGTGTGTGCGTGTACTTGTATGTGTCCGTGTGTGTTTATGTATGTGTCTGTGTGTGTGTGTCTGTGTGTGTTTTTGTGTCTGTATGTGTGTGTCTATGTGTGTGTCTGGTGTGTGTGTGCGTATGTGTGTATGTGTGTGTGTGTACGTTTGTGTGTTTGTGTGTCTGTGTGCGTATGCGTGCTTGTGTGCGTCTGTGTGTGTGCCTCTGTGTGTGTGTGTTTCTGTGTGCATGTGTGTCTGTGTGCGTATGTGTGTTTGTGTGTGTCTGTGCCTCTGTGTGTGTGTGTGTGTCTGTGTGTGTGCCTCTCTGTGTGTGTGTGTTTGTGTGTGCGTATGTGTGTGTGTGTTTGTGTCTGTGTGTGCGTGTATGTGTGTTTGTGTGTCTGTGTGTGAGTGTCTGTGTGTGTGCGCGTATTTGTATGTGTCTGTGTGTGTTTATGTATGTGTCTGTGTGTGTGTCTGTGTGTGTTTTTGTGTCTGTATGTGTGTTTGTGTGTGTCTATGTGTGTGTCTGGTGTGTGTGTGCGTTTGTGTGTGTCTTTGTGCGTATCTGTGTGTGTGCGTATGTGTGTGTCTGTATGTGTGTGACTGTGTGTGTGTGTGTCTCTGTATGTGTGTGTTTGTGTGTCTGTGTGTTTATGTCTGTATGTGTGTGAGTGTGTGTGTGTCTCTGTGTGTCTGTGTGTGTTTATGTCTGTATGTGTGTGACTGTGTATGTGTGTGTGTCTGTGTGTGTGTGTGTCTCACTGTCTTCGTGAGTACGTATTCTCTGGGTGGGGCTCCGTGGTCCGTCCCCTGGTGTAGTGAAACACAGAACCGATGTGAAATACTCTGTAAATTTCTTTAGACCGCTGATGATGCCGACATGGACACCATCCTGGAAATTGGGCTGAACCGTAACAACAATAAGCTCCTCCCCCTGCCCCGCCTGCCATGCTAAAAGCTGGAGTGAGAGACAGACACAGAGAGAGAGAGATAGAGAGAGAGAGAGAGAGAGATACAGGGTTTGACACTGTGGATATTATGTAAAGCTACACTTTGTGTGTGTGTGTGTGTGTGTGTGTGTGTGTGTGTGTGTGTGTGTGTGTGTGTGTGTGTGTGTGAGAGAGAGAGAGATCTGACCTTATATCCCTGGTTGATGCCGTTGATAAACTGAGGGTTAGGTGCAGTCCAGGTGAAGCGTAATGTGGTGGAGTTTACAGCTTCTACCTGAACACCACCTGGAGCAACAGTGGGGACTAAAAGACAGATGGACATAAAGAGAGACAGAAAGATATTTATATTTATTGTCATGTGAAAAAATTAGGACACCCAATGAAAGCCTGTGTTTTTAATAGTTTAACATCTGGACATTTTATTTTATCAATATTACAAATATTATTTTTAACAATATTGGAAGATTCAAGTAATTTAATAAACAAACAAAACCAAAGAAAAGTTTTTAAATGATCTATTAAATGTAATAAAAAAATTAAACAGTAAGGACACGCCCACAATTATTTGTACTTAAAATGTATAAAATGACCATCAGGTGTAAATTATTAGAACATTGTTACAGAACATTGTGAAGAAGATTTGTCTTATTTAAACCCCAGACATTTAGTTTAGTTTGCTCTTAATTGTTGAAGTGAGAAGTTTCCCCATGGTGAGATCCCAAGCGTCTGAGTCTGGTGAGGGATATAAGATCTTAAAATAATTAGTAATCAGCCATTACAGGTACAAATTTAAACTAGATCAGAAATTGTGGACATTTCGTTATAAAGATCTGAATATTTAATGGGGTGTCCTAATGTTTTCCCGACTGGGTTTATAAATAATGTAATGTTTTAAGGCCCTGGATAAAGTTTGTATTGAATCAGACACCCACCTCCCTGCAGCGTCCACTCCGTCACCTTGTGGCTGTAGACACCCAGTCCAGCACCGTTATATCCTGCAACTTCTATCTCATAGTTGGTCCAGATGATCAAATCCTCCAGGAGCAGGTTTGTCACTTCTGGATTGGAGATGTTTTTGTACTGGATGTCCACTGGGAGACCAGTCAGGCGGTAACTGGGAGATACACAGGGATCAGTAATGGACAGATGTTCTCTAATCAACACCCAAAGAGCATCCAGATGTTTTAATTTATGTGTATAACTCATGTCTCTAAACCAAATGACACACTTGTGTTTGTATCGACAGAAAATCTCTCTTTCTTTTGTACACAGATTCAGAGACACTAATCAGATTATTATCATTATTTGAGATATTAGTTTAGGGTTATGGACAATGTAGCTCACTGTAGCTCTCTGTATTTCTTTAGACATTTCTCACCCTCTAATATCAGAAATTTAAAAGAACAAAATCTCTTTTAATATATTTAAGTTCCACAATCAAACAACAGAGGGAGACAAACTATTCTCTACCACCTGTTAGACACCTCTCTGTCTGAGAGAGAGAGAAGAGAGAGACAGAGACACAGAGAGAGAGACAGAGACACACACAGAGAGAGAGAGAGAGAGAGAGAGAGAGACACAGAGAGAGAGAGAGAAGAGGGAGAGAGAGAGAGAGAGAGAGAAGAGAGAGAGAGAGAGGTACTGGTGACATCATTCAGGTGAACAGGCAGCAGGAGATCACCACACAGTGAGTGTAGAGCCTTTAACCGACCAGTAGAAGATGCACTGTTGGGTAATATGCAGTGTGTGTGTGTATGTGTGTGTGTGTGTGTGTGTGTGTGTGTGTGTGTGTGTTTAGGAGGCGGTGCTATAGGTACTGACCGTATGACGTATCCCCGGAGCGCTCCATTCTGCTGATTCTCAGGAGGAGGCTGCCACTGGATCATGATGGACGAGTTGGTACGGCCACTGGCGATGACATTCTGTGGGGGTGCACTGGGGGGCTCCTCTGGGAGAGACACTCTGTGTGTATGTGTGTGTGTGTGTGTGTGTGTGTGTGTGTGTGTGTGTGTGTGTGTGTGTGTGTGTGTGTGTGTAAAAGAAATAAAATTATGACAAATGATCAGAAATATGATCTGTTTTTACACGACACTGCACTGTGTTGTAATATACAGAAGAACGTTGCTTACATTCGAGTAACACAGAATCAGAACATATGAAGTCATCACTTTAATCTTATCCACACTGATTATAAAACACTGACTGGTCTCACATTGGTTTAGTTTAGTTCATTATAAATAGTTTTACTGTTAGGGTTAGGGTTAGGGTTAAATGAGAAAATCTGGAAGCTTCATGGATTTAATATATATAAAAAAAACACAACAGACAAAAACAAGAAACACAAGGGAGGAGCTAAAGAACAAAAACATGGTAACAAGAGACAACCAACGACATCAAGACATCAAAAACACA